>NW_007379453.1:0-3011 GCF_000475195.1 Diaphorina citri
TATTACCTGAACCCTCATCCTTCCTCAAGTCATTGATCTTGCGTACGAGGAACCTCATGACCATGGTACATTCCATGATTTCCGGACACTGCACATTATACACTTGCACACACATGCGTTTCCATAGGCGCAGGATGCGATCCATCAAATCATCAAGCAAAGCATCCACGAACTTTGTATCGCTCTCTTCCACGAGGACATGAGATTCCAGCGTCTTCAACAAAGTGTACACCACGGCCATTTGCACGTTGCGGAAATTGGACATGTAGTCGTCGCGCGCGAAGAACCTGCATGCCCAGGCATATGCGCGCTTCACGTCACTCATGATGATATTCCATTTTATGTTGAGAAGGCGCCGTAGCGACTGTGTCACGTTCGACACCGAGAACCGGTTCCTCGTGTGAAGATTGTCGAGTAAGATTGAGAATAATTGAGCAAATTCCGGCAAGCTCTCGGCCCCGCCTACGATTCTTTCGGAGTAGCGCATGAAAGGCTGCACGTTCTCGTAGTTGAGGAACTGAGGCATATTATTCATCAACATCGGAATCACCGTCTGCTCTATTTCCTCAACGTAAAGATTAAACAGGAAAAGGCATGAGGAGAAGATGCGAGCTGCAGCATACTTCCAGCTGATGTTGCCTTGACTGAATGCTATCACAGTGCTGAGAATATCCACCGACAGGCGGGATATAGCACCAACACGAAGCGCTTTCTCCGTGAACAAGGCGCACTGCAAGAACTTCTGTGAGTTGATCACAGTGTTGGTAGAGAGCTTCAACGCACCCACAGCAGAGTGTGCGAAGAGTACACTACTCACGATGTCTAGTGTGGGTAGGAGTGAGGAGGTGGTAAACAGTTGATTATGTTTCCCACGGTCTACAAGATCTGCAATACCTGGACACAAATAAGATGAGATCATGTAAGAGCGATATTTAAACTGTTAATCAACTTTCTCTGGTACTTGTTCAGAAGTCACGTCAATGGAAAATTACAACAAAAAAAAAGCTGTCAAAAATGAGCAGTGACCAATGTTATTGTAGGGTTAGGGTTAACACAAAAAGGAGCTTTCACAATTTGAGCAGTGACCACTGTTATTATAAGGTGTGCTTAAACTTGAAAAGAAGCTTTCTTTTTCATTGTCATGGCTTCTGGTTTTCAGACGTAATCATAATGACAACATTTTATATAGATATGGTAATGTAGTACCAAACGAGGGGAAAGTAGAAATTAAAGAAATGTCCAATTTATGCAATTGATCTATCCAAACAGCCAGAATCAACTGCAAACCCAAAGGGCAATGCTATTTTAACTGTAGACTTTAATAAAAATGTTGAGGCACCAGCTAACTCAAAAGGAACTGTCTGTTACATTATTCTAGTATCCGGAAAGGCTTTCCAATATAACACATCCAATGGACTTGTACAACAGCAAATTCTATAAATTCAATTGCAAAATTTTTGAAATGTAAAGGAATTTTTCTTTTTCTTCTACGACTTCTAGATCCCGAGATAAATCGATTTAAAAAATACCGGTAAATCGTGAACTTTGACGTCACAGTATACGCTCCCGTAGGCGATGACGTCACATCAAATGTCCCGAGCAAAGCTCCCTCACAGGCAACGCATATTTGAACTCTTTCATTAGAGCGGAAAATAACAAGCGGGGCCCGTCCCTCCGGGAATTTTTCGATCTTGGTTAAGGAAAATCAATATTTATGTACCTACCTATTTTATTTAATATTCAGTTTATTATTATTCTTGATTTGTTTTTTTGGTTTTACTTTTATGTAATGATTTAAAATCAAGACTAGAGCCCGTTCTCCCTTTATTCCCAATATAATGTTTAAGTCACCCATCCATTTATTGGCCTTGCTCGGCGTAACTTAACATAGATGACGCTAAAACCGGTCTTAAATTAACGACTGAAGTGTTATCTAAAACTTTCTCGCTTTGAGTCGTCGCGACAAATTTCGAGATCAGAGCTCATTTATGTAAGAAAATGTGAAAAAATCCTCCAAAAACCAGTTTTTTTGGTTTTTTGGCTTTAAGGTTTTCTGGACAAAATTTGCACCACCATTTTCGTGTTCCTGGCAAAAAGACCTTTAATTTGATATATAGGTCGACCAGGTTTGGATAAGTCCTTCTATGGGAACAGACAGACAGACACTCCTTTATAGCATTCTCTATATAATCCACAATCGATAATTCATATACTCTGATTAATCTCTTTTACAGCTGGATGTGTAATTTCTCAACCACTCTATCATCATAAATTCTCGCATTTATAGACTATCCAGAGAGTTCTCATATAGATAAAAATAATATCCCATTTCTCACACATAGGTGACTCAATGGAACTATTTATCTATTTCCCATACTATACGGGTTGTATAACTACTCACTGCATAACCATTTAGTTCTTTTCTGTATATCTTATCTCTTATTATTAAGCCATACAATCTAAATCCTTGTTTGGAGGACCGGCTAACCCCAATATGGACTGTCGTATTCAGAATACGCTGTGGTTCCTCACGGAGACACCTCAAATATCTAAGGGACAGTACGCGGCCCCAGCTACAAGAAAAGCCGAAACGCACGAACCTAAAGCACCACGATGAGTCGGAGGCACTCCTGTTGACACTCATCTAAATCTTATATGAAACAAATAGGGAATGGCGGCTTATCCGTGATTATTTCATTACAGTACAGATGTTTCTGCATAGTGTCACCCATTACCCCTCTCTTTCCATTACCTCCGTCAACTTTACCCATTTTTAATATCCTTATTCCAGCTAAGGATACATTTTCAACCCTTTTTAAGGTTTAAACTCCAGTTTTGGAGGCTTTTTTGTTCTATTGACACCTTTCCAGCTTTAAAGTTAAAAAAATCAGGCAGGGAAGAAATTAATAACTGTTATCAAAACCCTCTTTCATTTTTTCCATATTCCCTGCCTGATAACATAAGCGAAGCCACCAGCAGACAGCCACAGCCAGACAGACAGACAGCCAGCC
>NW_007379453.1:9711-25857 GCF_000475195.1 Diaphorina citri
CCGGGGTTTTTGATGAAAAAACCCCAAAAAAATTAAAAAGGTTTTTTCATTTTTTTGAAAAAAGATTTAAAAAAAAAAAAAAAAAAAAAAAAGATTGATGAAGAATAATTCAGCTGTATTTTGTATTGTGACTCTTTTTGGATTCAACATGGCTGAGCCAAAGAGATTTCGTTTTGGACGTTCACACTTACTGCCACAGGCCACTTATGTATTTTCAATGGTTATCTGAAAAACGCCCTCTGAGTGATTTTTTTTTTGTTATTATTATTTTTTTTTTATTATTAAAAATTCAAAAAAAAAAGTCCGTCTTTTGTGTTAAGGGAGATGTTTTATTACAGGGGTTGCCAACTAGCGGCCCGCGGGCCACATGTGGCCAGCCAGACCATTTTTGTGGCCCGGGAAGCTTTTTGAGATTTGTACAAACACAAAAAAAGCATTGTTCAGCTACAAATAGAACACGTTTTGAAAAATTTCTCCTGCGGCGCTCAAAATTACCTATATCGGACCACATAATCTGAAAAGTTGGGGGGGGGGGGTTCAATACTTTACTCCCCTATAAATTACCTATATCGGACCACATAATCTGAAAAGGTGGGGGGGGGGGTTTCCTACAATTCTCCCCTATGTACATATGTGGCTTGCGAAGTACCTCCCAATGTAGCATGTGGCCCGCATACACATGGAATTTGGAAACCTATGTTTTAATACATGGGTTTCTGTGGGTAATCACATATGCTTTGACAGCCAGGGTGTTGAAGATGAAAATTCATATCTCTTTGGTTCAGCCATGTTGAATTTAAAAAAAAAAAAATCTTTTTTAGATGTTAAATGGTCTATCATATACATCAAATTTGAAGGAATTCAAAGTTAAAGACTGAAAATGGTACACAAAAGAAAACTTAAAATGCGATTTTTCTCGAAATGTTGAAAATGTCACTTAGGGCGTTTTTGAATTCAACCCCCCAATACAATAAAATTGAAATGAATTAAACTTACCAAACGAGGCACCACCCACAGCTCCCAACCCAGCTGCACCAACTCCAACAGCCGCCCCGATAGGGGGTAATGACACACAGAGCATCCCTGTACCCACCAGGCCCACCCCTGTGAGTAGAGGATTCACATATGTGCGCATAAACTGAGACACGTGAAATATGTCCAGTTCTAGGGTGCCATTCAAGTAACTAAAGGCACCTCCTGCCGGAGCAAACACAATTGAATCATGTGCTATCCCTCGGTTGTTCTTGACAAAGTCTGCCCAGTTTTGATATAACCTGAAATATTATACGGGGTGTCCACCAATGTATGACCCACTCAAATTGCTCCGAATCTGTTGGAGTTTCCGAAGAATAAAAAAAAAAAAAAAAAAAAAACTAATCCCCAAAATTGTCCCAAATTTTTTGGAGTTTCCGAAAAAAAAAAAAAAAAAAAAAAAAAAAACGTATCTCTTTGATATTTGCAAATAATTTTTTGGCAATATTGAAATTCGCGAACAAGTTCAGAAAACCGCGAATTTGGTACCAACTTTGGAATTTCAAATGAGAACCCCAATTTTTTATTGCATATTATTATTCTACGTAAAACTTCATGTACAATCGACTATTCATTTATTTTTTTATTTTATTTATTTTTTATTTATTTATTATTTTTTTTTTTTGCGAATTTCGCGAAGTCATGCAGATTTTGATGACTAAAATGTACCTGTGTGACATCAGTAGATGTAATGTACCGGTTCTGGACCACTTCTGATATTTTTCTGTTAAATTTTATTATCTGATATTTTCTGATAAAATTTTATTATCTGATATTTTCTGATAAAATTTTATTATCTGATATTTTCTGATAAAATTTTATTATCTGATATTTTCTGATAAAATTTTATTATCTGATATTTTCTGATAAAATTTTATTATCTGATATTTTCTGATAAAATTTTATTATCTGATATTTTCTGATAAAATTTTATTATCTGATATTTTCTGATAAAATTTTATTATCTGATATTTTCTGATAAAATTTTATTATCTGATATTTTCTGATAAAATTTTATTATCTGATATTTTCTGTTGAAAGGTTGTTGTCTTATCTTTTCTGTCAAAATTTTATTATCTGTTATTTTCTCATGAAAGGTTGTCTGCAAAATTTAAATCTTAATGGAAACGACATTAAGTTTAATATAAATCTCAATGATGAATTTACAGCTTCGAACATCTAATTGAAAGTTTCTGGAACATATAGTTCAACAGATACAACAAAAGCTTACGATGGAACTACCACAACTGTAAAAATGGTAAATAATTACCTATATAGCACATCTTTTTGATAGGATTGAAGTATATTTAAACAATACACTCATCAATCAAATTGAATATCCAGGAGTGGCAAGTACGGTTCAAGGATGTGTTTGTTATGATGGACCACAAACAAATGGTGCTTTAGAGAATAATAGTTTTAAGTCAGTTGCTGTTCATGGTGGGACTTTCAGTGCAGTCAAAACTTAGGGAGATTTGGGTTTAGGATTTTTCAAAGATGTGAAGTTACCTATTTATAACGGCAACTTTGAAATAGTTTTCAGACGTAATCATAATGACAACATTTTATATAGATATGGTAATGTAGTACCAAACGAGGGGAAAGTAGAAATTAAAGAAATGTCCAATTTATGCAATTGATCTATCCAAACAGCCAGAATCAACTGCAAACCCAAAGGGCAATGCTATTTTAACTGTAGACTTTAATAAAAATGTTGAGGCACCAGCTAACTCAAAAGGAACTGTCTGTTACATTATTCTAGTATCCGGAAAGGCTTTCCAATATAACACATCCAATGGACTTGTACAACAGCAAATTCTATAAATTCAATTGCAAAATTTTTGAAATGTAAACATTTTTAGTCCGTCCTTCCTTTATAATTACAATAGTAATAAAAAGGTATAAGGGACGGACTATTGTTTTCGCTTCGGTGTCTGTCAGTCTGCTGAAAATGCATGTTTCTGGAGATAAATGTTAACGTAACATTTTTTCTCCTCAATATTTTTCCCCCATTTTTTAAACCAGGTGCTTTAGAAAAGAAAACAGAACATTAATTTACTACTGGTAAAAATTAGAGACGACCTATGATTTTTTTCACATTTTCTCACACAAATGAGGTCTGATCTTGAAATTTGTCGCGACGACCTATGAACTTAAAGCGAGAAAGTTTTAGATAACACTTCAGTCGTTATTTTAAGACCGGACGTGTGTTAAGCTACGCCGAGCAAGGCCAATAAATGGATGGGTGACTTGAACCTTATATTGGGAATAAAGGGAGAACGGGCTCTAGTCTTGATTTTAAATCATTACATGAAAGTAAAATCGAAAAATCAAATCAAGAATAATAATAAACTGAATATTAAACAAATTAGGTAGGTACATAGGTACTGATCGAATAAACTACGGGCTAAATAATTCCCGGAGGGACGGGCCCAGCTTGTTAATTTCCTTTCAACAACCTTTCAACAGAAAATATCGGACAACAACCTTTTATCAGAAAATATCAGATAATTAAATTTTGACAGAAAAGATCAGACAACAACCTTTCATCAGAAAATATCAGATAATAAAATTTTATCAGAAAATATCAAACAACAACCTTTCAACAGAAAATATCAGATAGGTACCTAATAAAATTTAACAGAAAAATATCAGAAGTGGTCCAGAACCGGTACATTACATCTACTGACATCATTTCACAATGCTTTTCCTTCGTAAATCATGTGGTAACATCAGATCTTAAATCGAGACTATTTTTCTCGAATTCGCGAAAATTTGCAAAGTTCGCGAATAGACAAAGTGATTAAGGAGCGCGGTAGCGCTCCGTCCCGCCAAGTCAAGAAAGTTTGACCGCGCTACCAGAGATATTATACGCGACAGGGAAAGTAGCCGTTTTCAGGTAGTTGTAGGGGGACAACTACAAATGATGGAAGAAAACGGATTATGTGTGTGTGTTGGGGCATAAAAGTAGACCAAGTTGAAAAAAAAAATCATCAAATCCGGCTAGGTTTAGCCGGAGATATTTGACTTTGAAAAACGTCAAATTTTTCATCATTTTACCAAGTTGAAAAAAAATGTCATCAAAATCGGTTAAGTTTAGCCGGAGATATTTTACTTTGAAAAACGTCAAATTTTTCATCATTTTCTGCTACCAAGTTGAAAAAAAATGTCATCAAAATCGGTTAAGTTTAGCCGGAGATATTTTACTTTGAAAAACGTCAAATTTTTCATCATTTTCTGCTGCTTTGCTTCCGCTTCTTCTTTGACGTTGACCGCTCTACAGCCTAAACCACTGGACCGATTTTGATGGTTGATGGCTCATTTTTTTTTCTCGTGAGTGGTAGGTGTGCCTTTTCATATTTTCAAGGTACCCAAAGGGCCCCTTCAACCTTAAATTTGATAAAAGAGTGACTTTTAGGGGAAAAATTCTAAATTATCGCTCGAGTTGATTAATAAGGAAGTTTTGTGCTACGTAGAGAAATAAGTCGAAGTGTCCAGGAATGTGGTCTCTGACAAACTGCTGAGCGGGTGGGGTGGGAGTTCGAATCCCACTGTGGTCATTTTTTTTTGTATATAATTTTATCATTTAAAAATATTTTATGGATAGCCATAGTTACTTTTTTCATAATTTTATAGTTGAAAAAAAAAAAAATAAATAAATAAAAATATGAAAAATGATTTTCATGTAGGTACCTACATTATCATTATCTTCTTAGTAGGCAGTTGTAGAATAATAATATGTAAGTGCTTATGTACTATTGTACATAACCAATTTTTTACTTTGTATTTTAGTAATTACCCATGACTCCCCTTAAACATGTCATTTATTACGATAAAATCTGCGTAAGGCGAGAATCGAACCCGCGGCCTAGCACTTACAAGGCGGACTCGCTACCAACCAAGCTGAATAGGAAAAAAGAAGGGAAGAAAACTAAAACAAAGAAAGACAGCCTTTCCGAGAATTAGGTTAGATTAACTGGCCAATATAAAGTTGTTTTCCTTTGATATTATGCTGAGTGCTGAGCACGTCACGTCAGATTAAGGAGCGCGGCAGCGCTCCGCCCCGCCAAGTCAAGAAAGTTTGACCGCGCTACTAGAGATATTATATGTGACAGGGAAAGTATTAAAAATTTTTTTAAAAAAAAAAAAGAGATTTTTTTTTTTTTTTTTTTTTTCCGAAAACTCCAACAGATTCGGAGCAATTTGAGTGGGTCATACATTGGTGGACACCCTGTATTTATTTTTTGTTTCAAAGAAAAGTTTTTGTCAGCCTAGCTAAGGCATCTGATTTGTAAGTGCTAGGCCGCGGATTCGATTGCCACCTGGGGCGGATTTTATCCTGATGAGATAATGTTCGTTCTCGGAACGGCTGGCTTTCTCCTATCACCTGTCTTCCTTCCCTCTTCGATTTCTGGATGATAACACCTTGGCAGTTAACAGTCCCTCTTTCAAAATCTTTTTTTTTTTTTTTTTTTTTAAAAGGAAGAGGTTTGGTATGGGGAGGGAGTTCCCCAAGGTAAAAGCCAAGGTTTTATTGTCTCAAAAGCAAAGGGAGAAGGAAGACAGGACAGGAGAAAATAGTACAATCCAAGAACGAACCTCATCTGTTTAGGCCAGCCTAGTTAGACATCTGCCCTGAGCGGGAATCTAGTACAATAGTACATGACCAAGCACATACAAGGCAGACACACTACTCTTCATCAAAGCTAGCTAGGACTGGTTAATTAAAAAACTTACCAAAACTTATCCCATGATGTTATTACGGTATTTTCACTAGGAAATGGTCGGAACTTACTAAAACTTACCCAATGATGTTACTATGGCATTTTTCACACGGAAATTATCGGAACTTACCAAATCTTACTCAATAATGTTATTATGGTATTTTTTCACTCGGAAACCACCCGAACTTACTAAAACTTACCCAAAGATATTACTATGGTGGTTTTCACTCAGAAATAACCCAAACTCACCAAACCTTACCAAATGATGTTACTATGCCTATTGTCTTTGTACTTTGTTGCGCTACGCTCATACGTCATATTATTATGCTAAGTTTCTGCAAAAAGTTATGAGATCCCCCCAAAAAATGCCACTTCGTGGCATAAAAAAGACCCCGCCAAGTCGTTCCTCGCAAAATAAATCAAGTGCCACAAAAAATAAACAAAACTCTATCCCACCCCAAAAAAGATTAGAAATCAATTTTGTACCCCGCCTTTTATTCACTTCATAATTTGTGTGCTCCTCCTTCACGTAGTACCTACCTTTCTTTCCCCTCATTGCACTCCTCTTTCCTCTAATATTACTTCTGCTTCACTGCATTGGCGGTGTGCCACCTACCTTTCTTTACCCTCATTGCACTCCTCTTTCCTCTAATCTCACTTCTGCTTCACTGCATTGGCGGCGTGCCATCGATTTCATTTTAAAGCATTGCACGCCGCCAATGCAGTGAAGCAGAAGTGAGATTAGAGGAAAGAGGAGTGCAATGAGGGTAAAGAAAGGTAGGTGGCACACCGCCAATGCAGTGAAGCAGAAGTAATATTAGAGGAAAGAGGAGTGCAATGAGGGGAAAGAAAGGTAAGTACTACGTGAAGGAGGAGCACACAAATTATGAAGTGAATAAAAGGCGGGGTACAAAATAGATTTCTAAACTTTTTTGGGGTGGGATGGAGTTTTGTTTATTTTTTGTGGGTTGAAATGTACCGTGTGACAGACACATCATTTCACCATGTTTTTCTGTCATAAATCACGAGTTAACATCCGATTTTGGATTAATTTCATTTTTTGCGAATTCGGGAAAAATGGTCTCAATCCCAAATCTGATGTTACCACATAATTTATGAAGAAAAAACATTGTGAAATGATTTGTCACACAGTTCATTTCAATCACCTTGTAGATTTGCGAACTTTGCAAATTTCGCGAATTCGCAAAAAATGGTCTCAGTCCAAAATCTGATGTTACCACATGACTTATGAAGGAAAAACATTGTAAAATGATTGTCACACAGGTACATTTTAGTTAGTTCAATGTTTGCAAAATTCGCGAAAACGCGAATCGCAAAAAAATAAATGAACAGTCGATTGTACATGAAATTTTACGTAAAATAATATTATGCAATAAAAAATTGGGGCTCTCATTTGAAATTCCAAAGTTGGTACCAAATTCGCGGTTTTCGGGAACTTGTTCTCGTATTTCAATATCCCACCCCAAAAAAGTTTAGAAATCTATTTTGTACCCCGCCTTTTATTCATGGGGGGGGGGGGGAAACCACAAACTTTTTTTTTTTCTTTTCTACAAGGGTAACTTCTAAAAAAAATTGCCCATCCCTGGTGTGTACCTTACCTCAAGTCATCACCAATAAACAGATTGTCACATGGTTTGTCACGTTTTGAACATTTGGCAAACCGAAACAATTTCATTACTTTAATATCTTGTCTTTTTTGTTTTTTGCCAGCTTTTACATGAAGCACCATCACATAGTTCATGAAAATGTTATCCAGACCGTATTTTGTTTCTTTTAAAACAATATCAATAATTTTGTTACATTTTTCTTTATTCTTTTCATCAGCTTTTTTTGCTTTTTCATCCTTCGGGGTATCTGACCGCTCCACTGCAAAAGGAAATCATGGGAAAACATAATAGAGGAAATGCATTTGAGTAAAAATTATTAATAAATTATTAATAAAACGTTACATTTTTCTTTATTCTTTTCATCAGCTTTTTTTTGCTGCTTTTTCATCCTTCGGGGTATCTGACCACTTCACTGCAAAAGGAAATCATGGGAAAACATAATAGAGGAAATACCTACATTTGAGTAAAAATTATGAATAAGGTACTTGTGCAGAAGTCACGTGTGTGGAAGTTTGCTATCAAAGGAACTGGCACAAACGAGCAGTGACCAGAGTTATCATAGGGTTAGGTTAAACACAAAAAGGAGTTTTCACAATTAGAGCAGTGATTATTATAGGGTTCCACTTAGGTATTTGCAAAATGAAATCAATTGCTAGGAATTATGTATGGTGGCCTAACGTTGATAAAGATATTGAATTGGTTTGTAAATCTTGTGAACTTTGCCTCAAAGAAAATTCGTGCGTGATTATTTATCCAGTATGAACTTTTCCAAGTCACCGTTGAATATCAATTCCATACCCGGTGAATTAATCATGGGCATGATACACCCTAGGAATGTATCACACATAGCTGACTCAAAACCCACCGTGTATGGACAAATGAAAGGTTAAATAGTTAAAGGCTTTATGGTTAGGTTAAATACAACAAGCGGGGCCCATCCCTCCGGGAATTTTTTGATCTTGGTTAAAGAAAATCAGTATTTATGTAGGTACCTACCCAGTGGCGTAGCATGGTCTAAATTCAAGTGTAGGGCGTGTAGAACGACTTGGCGGGGTCTTTTTTATGCCACGAAGTGGTATTTTTTGGGGGGATCTCATAACTTTTTGCAGAAACTTACTATAATATGACGTATGAGCATAGCGCAACAAAGTACAAAGGCAATGGGCAGGTACCTACCTACCTACCTACCTACCTATGTACCTTCCCAGTTCCACACTCGCCTTAGTATGCGTGATAATCCTGGCTAGGAAAATTGTTCAACTTTGAAAAAAAAAAAAAAATGTGTACCTACTTTAATTTTGATACCCATAAACTTTTACATGGAACGCACGGTTTAGGAGTTATAAGCGAAAAACTGACAAAAGTGCGAAATTTCGGCCATTTTCTGGCGGTTTTTCACCGCCAAATTTAATGTTCTCCCCTGAACTCTCATACCATAATAACATCATTATGTAAGTTTTAGTAAGTTCGGGTCATTCCCGAGTTAAAAATACCGGCTAAACTTAACCGATTTTGATGGCAGAAGCAGCAGCAGCAGCAGAAAATGATGAAAAATTTGACGTTTTTTAAAGTCAAATATCTCCGGCTAAACTTAACTGATTTTGATGATTTTTTTTTTCAACTTGGTCTGCTTTCATGCCCCAACACACACACATGCAATCCGTTTTCTTCCGTCATTTGTAGTTGTCCCCCTACAACTACCTGAAAACGGCTACTTTCCCTGTCGCGTATAATATCTCTAGTAGCGCGGTCAAACTTACCTGACTTGGCGGGGCGGAGCGCTACCGCGCTCCTTAATCTGACGTGACGTGCTCAGCATAATATCAAAGGAAAACAACTTTATATTGGCCAGGTAATTAACCTAATTCTCGGAAAGGCTGTCTTTCTCCTATCCTGTCTTTCTTCTTTGTTTTAGTTTTTTCCCTTCTTTTTTTCCTATTCAGCTTGGTTAATAGCGAGTTAGCGAGTCCGCCTTGTAAGTGCTAGGCCGCGGGTTCGATTCTCGCCTTAGGCAGATTTTATCGTAATAAATGACATGTTTAGGGGAGTCATGGGTAATTACTAAAATACAATTGACAAAAGTGCGAAATTTCGGCCATTTTCTGGCGGTTTTTCACCGCCAAATGTTCTCCCCTGAACTCTCGATTTCTCAAATTTTTGGATCCTATGAAAAAGAAAGTGATTTACCTACCCTAATTAGGGATTTTAAGGGATTTTTAATCATTTTAAGGGATAATAATTTTTATTTATCTAATAAAAATACATTAATTATTTGAAGTCAATATTTAAGGGTATTTGAGTGAAATTTCGAGTGTGTGGCCGCCATACACGCCCTACATGGACGCTACGCCACTGCTCCATTCCATTTCTTTTTTTCTGGCCTCTCTTCTTTCTTTTATTCTTTCCTTTTTTAACTGCTAGTATAACGTTCCTACCACTAATATAGCAGACTACACCTACCTACCAACCTACCTCTTTCTCTTTTTACTCTCATTCTCTCTTCTTTTCCCTCTCTTTGTCCTCTTTTTTAGCCCGTCCTTCCTTTGTTAAATTACAATAGTAATAACAAAAGGTATAGTGGACGGACTATTGTATTCGCTTCGGTGTCTGTCTGTCTGTTCCCATAGAGAAGGACTTATCCAAATTTGGTCGACCTACCTATACATCAAATTAAAGGTCTTTTTACGAGGAAAACGAAAGTGGTGGTGCAAATTTCTTCCAGAAAACCAATTCGATTTTCTCTTCGATTTTCGGGATGAAATAACAGCTCAATGGTTACAGTTCCCTCTATCGATTTTTTTTCTCTCTCTCTCTGTCTGTCTGTCTCTCTCTCTCTCTTTCTCTCTCTCTCTCTCTCTCTCTCTCTAAAAACTACCTGCCTATTACGTAGTAACTACCATTATGGGCCGAAGGTTGTAACTGTGGCTGTTTAAATACCACTTGGTCGGATAGCGTACAAGTTTGTAGGCAATATCATAAACATAAACCTATGTACCTACAGGTCTGTAGGCAGGGCCAAATTTAGAGGGTGGGCGAGGGGCCCGCCCCAACTCGACCTTCATTTTTCTCCTTTTCTGCAGTCTCTCTCTCTCTCTCTCTCTCTCTCTCTCTCTCTCTCTCTCTCTCTCTCTCTCTCTCTCTCTCTCTCTCTCTAAAAACTACCTGCCTATGACGTAGTAACTATCATTATGGGCCAAAGGGTTGTAACTGTGGCTGTTTAAATACCACATAGTCGGATAACGTACAAGTTTGTAGGCAATATCATAAACATAAACCTATGTACCTGCAGGTCTGTAGGCAGGGCCATATTTAGAGGGTGGGCGAGGGGCCCGCCCCAACTCGACCTTCATTTTTCTCCTTTACTGTAATAATAATAATAATAGACTCTTGAGTGGAAGGTAACCACTAGGCGAGATTAACGCCGGAGGCGTTTTCTACCACCTAACCCTTAGAGCTCTATTATTATGAATTGCCAAATCCGCGAACATAATCGCGAAATCCGCGAACAAAATCGTGAAATCCGCGAACAAAATCGCGAAATCCGCGAACATAATGGCGAAATCCGCGAACATAATTGCGAAATCCGCGAACATAATCGCCAAATCCGCGAACGTAATCGCGAAATCCGCGAACGTAATCGCGAAATCCGCGAACGTAATCGCGAAATCCGCGAACGTAATCGCGAAATCCGCGAACGTAATCGCGAAATCCGCGAACGTAATCGCGAAATCCGCGAACGTAATCGCGAAATCCGCGAACGTAATCGCGAAATCCGCGAACGTAATCGCGAAATCCGCGAACGTAATCGCGAAATCCGCGAACGTAATCGCGAAATCCGCGAACGTAATCGCGAAATCCGCGAACGTAATCGCGAAATCCGCGAACGTAATCGCGAAATCCGCGAACGTAATCGCGAAATCCGCGAACGTAATCGCGAAATCCGCGAACATAATCGCGAAATCCGCGACCATAATCGCGAAATCCGCGAACATAATCGCGAAATCCGCGAACAAAATCGCGAAATCCGCGATCATAATCGCCAAATCCGCGAACATAATCGCCAAATCGGCGAACATAATCGCCAAATCCGCGAACATAATCGCGAAATCACATAGGTACGATATGTACATAGGTACGATAGGTGATAGGTAACATACCTATTATTAAAAACAGATAAACAAAAAATACAGTCGAACCTGGATGAAAAACTGAACGGGACGCCGGTACACCCCCTGAAATTCGGGACTGTCCCGGCCAATTCGGGACGTTTGGCAAGCCTACGCACATAGCCTCGTGAGGATAATATATTGAGTGTCTATATCGATTGAGTTGCGACCAGTGGCGGCATTACCAGTGTAAAAAGATTATTGACATATGGAAATTGATTGATTGATTGATTGATTGCAAAGGAGGCACTTGGTAATGCTGTAATATCCACAAAAGTTGTGAAAAGGTTCTGCTTTTCCGAAAACAGTTTAATGCTTTTATTTTTGAAATTTATATTTCCAGAACAGGAAAATTTTAACTCCTGAAAAATAATAATAATAATAATAATAATAATAATAATAATAATAATAATAATAATAAAAATAAGTAGTCCACAGGCAGGTAATTAAGGAACTGTATGGTAAGTATTCAAGAGTCGTATAATGAGTAATAATCACTGTGATTTGGACCTACCAATGTTGCCATGTGTATTGTATGTATGTCGTGTAACACGTAACAATAATACCATGTTGTCGATACTGATGATAATTTGGTGCATGTTTACATCAGTGGGGGTTCGACGGAGAGGGTTCGAGGGTTCGTAACCTGCTGATGTAAAAATAATAAGATACCCGTCCAGGGAGAACTTTATCCTAAAGAGATTACAAGGTTTGTTTAGAGGTAGACAAATGAAATTTTATTAGTCAGCTTTGTTAGCTTGGAAGGTAGAGCGTCTGCCTTGAAAGCGCTTGGTCGTGGATTACATTTCAGCGCAGGTTCGGATAAGGTTCATTTTCGGAACGGCTGGTTTTCTCCTTTTATGGTCTAATTCCCGGAGATTATAAGGTTTGTTTAGAGGTAGACAAATGAAATTTTATTAGTCAGCTTTGTTAGCTTGGAAGGTAGAGCGTCTGCCTTGAAAGTGCTTGGTCGTGGATTACATTCCAGCGCAGGTTCGGATAAGGTTCATTTTCGGAACGGCTGGTTTTCTCCTTTTATGGTCTAATTCCCTTTTCGCTTTCAGAATGATAAAACCCTACCACTTACTTCAGATCCCTATATCAAACTTCTTTAAGTTTATGCTAGCTGACAGAACTATTGCTATTTTAGGACAGGTAAGACCAAAAAATCCCTTTCAGTACTTACCTATTGTTCCTAATAACCTGAAGTGTTGTCCTTAGAAACTTGATAGTTTCCTTTTGTGATATTTCCTATTGTGATACTGTCTGCTTTTTTTTTTTTTTTTCTACTGTGTGATTTCCTTCTTATACATAATATACCTATATTTTTTATATATATAGAAAACTCAAATGTAAAATTGTAAATTGTGTATAATGTTGTCACAATCACAATAAAATAAATTGAATTGAATTGACCTATATCAAACTTCTTTAAGTTTATGCTAGCTGACAGAAATATTGCTATTTTAGGACAGGTAAGACCAAAAAATCCCTTTCAGTACTAACCTATTGTTCCTAATAACCTGAAGCGTTCTTAAAAACTTGATAGTTTCCTTTTGTGATATTTCCTACTATGATACTGTCTTTTTTATTTATTAATTTTTTCTACTGTGTGATTTCCTTCTTTATACATAATATATAGGTACCTACATTTTTATATAGATAGAAAACTTAAATGTAAAATTGTAAATTGTGTATACCTACCTAATGTTGTAACAATCACAATAAAATAAATTGAATTGAATTGGTACACTCTGTATTTTTAAAATGCTCACAGCAACACCCTGTATACTAACTCGTGTATATCGTGATGAATGTCGTGCTAGATGTTTTGATTGACATACCGGTATAAACTTACCTATGTAATACACATCTACCGACATAAATACTTAGGTACCTATTTGTAGACCAGCGATTTTCAACCGGGGGTATGCGAGAAAGCCTCTGGGGGTTCACACACAAAAAAAAAAAAGAATAAATAAATATGAAAATAAATGTGTAATGGTGGACAAATGCAAATTTTGAATTTGAACTTCAAGGTACTGAAGTACTGAATTTTTTCAATGTACTGAGTGTGTTTAGAACTCAGTAGTAATGATAGGTACACATCAGTCTATAGGTATGGGAACCCTGTACTCATTGTGATGGTGGTGGGGAATGGGGAGAGAGAAAGAGAGGATATAGAGAAAGATAAAGAAATAGAGGAAGGGAGAGATGCAAAGAACAATAAACCAAGGAAAGAAAAAAAAAAACGAACTGTGAATGAGAATCTTAAAATTTCGTGAAGGAGAATGAGAGAGAGAAGGGAGTGAATTGAACAAGGAAAAGAAAAGGGGAAGAGAGAACTGAGGGATGAAAGAAAAAGAAGAAGAAGAAGAAAAAGAGGAAGAGGAGGAGAAGGAAAGGAAGAAGAGGAGGATCTGATATCGAAATATATTATGGACATGGAATATTAAAATGGCCGAAGGCTAATCTTGAGAAAATCTCATTTCACTTCTCTCGCCTTGAATAATCTTGCCTCTCCTTCTTATTCCTCCCCTTCCTTCTTCTCATTTCCCCTACTTCTTCTCCTCCTTATCCTCCCCTCCTTCTTCTCATTTCCCCTACGAACGAAGAACAAGGTAAAAAAAGAAGATCAAAATGCATACACAGATGCAACTTCCAAAGAAGGAAGAGAGGGAGAGAGAGAGAGAGAGAGAGAGAGAGAGGGAGATCAAATAGATGCAACCTTGAAAGAAAATAGAGAAAGACAACAATAAAAACATTCACACAAAAATAATTATATAAGGAAAATACATAAAAGGTGGAAAAAATAAGGTAGGTAGGTACATACAAAAATTGTGTAGTGTAGTACAGAAGAAAGACAAATAGAAGAGAGAAATAGAGAGAAAAAATATTATGCCAGGAAGATGAGGAAGAATGGAAGATGAAGAGAGGGAGAGAGAGAGAAAGAGAGGATATAGAGAAAGATAAAGAAATAGAGGAAGGGAGAGATGCAAAGAACAATAAACCAAGGAAAAAAAAAGGAACTCAGAATAAGAATCTTAAAATTTCTTGAAGGAGAATGAGAGAGTGAAGGGAGTGAATTGAACAAGGAAAAGAAAAGGGGAAGAGAGAACTGAGGGATGAAAGAAAAAGAAGAAGAAGAAGAAAAAGAGGAAGAGGAGGAGAAGGAAAGGAAGAAGAGGAGGATCTGATATCGAAATATATTATGGACATGGAATATTAAAATGGCCGAAGGCTAATCTTGAGAAAATCTCATTTCACTTCTCTCGTCTTGAATAATCTTGCCTACTCTCCTTCTTATTCCTCCCCTCCATTCTTCTCATTTCACCTACTTCTTCTCCTCCTTATCCTCCCTTCCTTCTTCTCATTTCCCCTGCTTCTTCTCCTTTCCCCTACTTCTTCTCCTTTTCCCCCTTTCACCTACTTCTTCTCCTCCTTATTCTCCCCTCCTTCTTCTCATTTCCCCTGCTTCTTCTCCTTCTTCTCATTTCCCCTACTTCTTCTCCTTTTCCCTCTTTCACCTACTTCTTCTCCTCCTTATTCTCCCCTCCTTGTGTCCAACTTTGTAAGAAAGAATCAGGAAAGACAAGTAAAGTATTATAGAGGGGGTAGAAATGTGACATTTTCGGTTAATGACCAAGTATTAGTTAAATATTTTCAAGATAATAAACCTTGTTGGGTAAGAGCTATAGTTCTTAAATCTCTTGGACCAGTTACATATTTAGTTCAAATAGAAAACGGTGGTAAAGTAAAAAGACATGTAAATCAAATGAAACTTTTCAATAATTTTTCCTTTTATCCAGACGAACCTACTATCCCTACTTCTACAAAAAATAGTGACAATCTTGTAGATAAATCAGGATATTTTGTCATTCCACAAACCAATATTAGACCAGAAATTCCTAATAATCCTGATTCAAGAACTGAAATTAATGTAGAAGATTCTTCTACGTCTAATCCTTTACTTCCAAATCATTCTTCCTTTGATTCACACAATTACTCAAATTTTTCCAGTTCTCATGATAGCTCTAGTAGTGAATCAACTTTGAACGATTCAACCTTTAGTGATGATAGCAATACTGAAACATTGGTGTCTCAAAATTCAATTTCGGGTGCTGATACAAATATAGCTAGGGATAACGTAACTTTGACAAGAAGTGGTAGAGTTTCCAAACCTCCTGAACGATATACTCCATAATAATTTGTCACATATGTATTTTTTATTTTAGTTTGGGAGGTATGTAATATTTTCGGACTGGTTCAACACTTCAGCCAGTTTGATTTGACATTCGAAGATCCTTTCTCCATCAGAATTTGATTTTGAATCGAAAAATAAATTTGCTCTCACTTTGCATCTGATTTGTCTTCTAAATATTATAGAGAACAAAAATCAACGGAACGATTCAAAACATACTTCACACATTCAAAAGAGTATCTCAGCCAAGGAGGTCAAGCAGATCTTAGATCTCAGCATAGTTGCTCTCCGTTCTCAAGGCGACTTGCTCTCATTTTTGCATCTGATTTGTCTTCTAAATATTATAAATGGCGACGAGAATAAAAGATCATTTTCAATTTCACACTTCTTATTGT
>NW_007379453.1:26139-29003 GCF_000475195.1 Diaphorina citri
TAACAGCGTTACTGGATACTTGAGAGTTTTCGGGCTCGTTCCTCAGAAATCTATTGTGAAGTCCCGCCTAAGTAAATCTGGCCCCCACCCACCAATCCCGTCTACCCGTTGACCTCCCACACATTACCCGCCATACGTCGTCCGGTCATTTACCCTACCCACTGAATTTCATTAACTCCAATTAACACCCTAAAAAAAAAAAAGTGTAGAAAGAGTGTGTTTACCTTCGTAGCCTTCACGCACCTTACCTAACACCAACGGCACTGCTGGGCGATACAATTCGATACGGCTCTTCCGGGTTATTTTACCCTACCCACTGACATGTTGTAATAGTGGGAGTCCCCCCCTTAGTCCCCTCTTGTCCGAGATCAAGAACTAACAATTTAGTTACATTGTACTTCATTCCTAGTTTTTTAGTTTAGTTCTTAGTTATTATTTGACTTATAATTATGTTTTATCCATCCATGTCACGCATCGCAAGGGTACAATCCGCACATACGCCGGGTATGTGAGGCTTTAAAGTGAGTTTATGGGAAATGTTATTGACTTACAATAAAAAAAACTGATTATTTGGGTTAATAAGTAGGGGAATTTTACCAATTTTTAGGGGAATTTAGGTTGGTTTCGAGAAAAAAGGTCATTTTTGGGAAAAAAAGTGAAAAAAAAAAAAAAAAAAAAAAAAATCCCCATAAACCAGTTTTTTTTTTTTGTTTTTTTGGCTTTATGGTTTTCTGGACAAAATTTGCACCACCATTTTTGTGTTCCTGGTAAAAAGACCTTTAATTTGATATATAGGTCGACCAGGTTTGGATAAGTCCTTCTATGGGAACAGACAGAGTGACAGACAGACGACACCGAAGCAAATACAATAGTCCGTCCCTTATACCTTTTTATTACTATTGTAATAATAAAGGAAGGATGGACTAAAGAAGAGCTTTTCTTTTCCACACACGTGACTTCAGCATAATTACCATGAATAAAAGGTCAATTCCCACATAAAAAAGTTGTGAACAATCCAACTCTGAAATTTAAACTCCAAAAATGTGTCTTTAAAAGGACGAAAATTCAATTTTTATTTGATGTTTGAATGAAAATTTTGTGACATCAGATTATTATAAGAAATACAAATTATACTAGTGTTACCTGTAAGGGACTTTTGCTGAGGACAGTTGATGTGACATCATTAAGTACAGAAGTGTATGCTGTAACTTTAGTAAATAAGATTTACTGGTATTTTTTAAATTGATTTTTCTCAGAATCAAGAAGTCTTGGAAAAAAAACCCCTGTAGTTTTTTTTTTTTTTACTCTTTAAATTTAAAACCTTAGTAAATTTCAATTCGATTTTCCCTTTGGTTTGACAAATCATGGGCAAACTACTAGTGTAACTCACTTTCAAATAGGCCAAATTTAATTTTATTTATGATTTCCTTTTTTCTCCCTCTAACAGGAACCTGATCGTAAATCCTTGCTCCAAATACTTGGCCATACGCATCTAGAATCATTCGCATGCTTGTCACAACTTCCTCATCCAACAATTTCAATAGTTTCTCCTGAAATCAAATAGATTTTAGTAATTATTCAGAAGTCACAGCAGTGAAAAAGAAATCTCTTTTGTGTTTAACCTAACCCTAAAATAGTCAGTTTGCTTGGTTGATAGCATGTCTTTCGGACTGGATTTAAGTTTAAGACGTTAGACTTAGAAATCCTGTCAAAATCAAGCCCCTGGATGTAAGCTTGCGTGCTAACTGGGCAGAAGTCACAGCAGTGAAAAAGAAATCTCTTTTGTGTTTAACCTAACCCTAAAATAGTCAGTTTGCTTGGTTGATAGCATGTCTGCCTTGTTAGTGCTAGGCCAGAGCTTTGATTCTCGCCCGGGGGAATAAAGTTCTTTCTCGCAACAGCTAACTTCTTCCTATCCTGTCTTCCTTCTTGCTTCAATTTCAGGATGATAAGACCTTAGCAGTTACAGTTCCCTCTGTCAAACCTCTAAGAAGAACCTATAATAACACTGGTCACTGTTCATTTGTGACAGCTCTTTTTGATAGCAATTTTCCATTGACATGATGGTACTTGTGCAGAAGTCACATCTGTAGAATATTGCTACCAAAGGAACTGGCACAAACGAGCAGTGACCAGTGTTATTAATTATTATGGTAGTTGTGCATAAGGCGCGTCAATGGGACATTACAAAAATCCTTTTATAAGAGGGAAGATACTTGCTTAAGGAGTGTTCCTAGTGAAGTTTTAAAAGGCGCGAAGTAAAAACAAGTCACATATTTTAATTGATTAGCACTTAAGAAACGAACTTTGAAATCTTAGGCGCGTCCGTGAGACATTACAAAAATCTGTCTATAAGAGGGAAGATACTTGCTTTAGGAGTGTTCCTTGACAAGTTTTTAAAATAGCAAAGTTAAAAAAGTCACATATTTTATTGATTAACACTTAAAAAACGAACTTTGAAATCTTATTTCCACGATCAACGATACTTCGAACAACGAACAACTCTGACGAACACAGCGGCCATCTTTTCAGTGTTTACAGGTGTATTACCGTACATTACCGTACGAGGGAACAAAATCCGTACAGAAATCTTACCTTATTGCCATGTTGACCAACACAAAGATGAAAGTGGACGATAAACACGCAATTGGATTGGGATGATTGTGCACCAGTGACGACGTAAACACTTTCAAGGAAAAACGGCAAGTTGGATTGGGATGTTACTTGTGACCAGTGACGAGTAAACACGCTAAATTGATTAGGATTGGATTGTGACCAGTGACGGAGTAACACACGCAAATTGGATTGAGATTGGATTGTGGGATTGATAACAACCGCTTCAATTCTGTAAAAAAAAAAAAAAA
>NW_007379453.1:31081-40204 GCF_000475195.1 Diaphorina citri
GTTCAAAATACTTCCGGCACCACCCCGGTTCCTTGTAATACATATTTGAGAAGACATTACCAACACTTCACTAGCTCTCTATAAAAGCTCTAATGGAGATAAAGTTTGGGGCGAAAGTTATCTTTTGCATGCTACCTAACCCTCTCGCCGAACCCCCGGGAAAGTTTTTGCGGTGCTGAAACCTCTTCCACAATGTCGCAAGCTATGTTTATGTCTATTATCGTCAAAGTATGTATGTTTCTATGTACCTACTATGTATGTGTAGCGAAATGAGAACACTGAATTAGGTATAGGAAAAATGTATAGAAACAAGGAGGATTTATTAACAGGTCAGTATGAAAGTTGACATTTTCTGACGAAGTAAAATAATGAGAAGTTCTACAAGATAGAATGTAGCCACAGTAATGATTTTGAACGGGAACGGGTTTCAAATTTCGAATTGTCTCTTTCAAATTGAAAACAAAAGTAGACAGGTCACCTGGTGGTGAAGAGTTGGCTTCGAAGAAATCTCCTGCCAGTTTGATATTTTCACCATAGACTAATTCAGCAGGTGACATGTTGATGTCAGGAATGATTGACGTGCGAAGTCCAAGAAGTACTGTAGGGAGCTTTTCAGTCCAATTTTCCGTCAAGTGGCATTTGAGTGAAGTTTTCAGAGTTCGATGCCAGCGTTCCAAGATACCATTAGCTTGAGGATGATAGCTGGTTGTGTGGACGTGTTTGATACCAAACAACTGACACAACTCTCTGAAGATTTGAGATTCAAATATTCTAAATCCAGCGTATGCGCGCGCATTTACCTGGATCTAGCATTAAAATCAAGCCTGGATCCAAGCATTCAAAATCCAGCGTATGCGCTGGATGTAAGCGTGAATTAGGCTGGATGTAAGTGTGTGCTTTTTACGTCTACATCCAGTTGGAGGACATCCTGGAACAAGGGCACTTTCACGCTTAAATCCAACTATGTAGTAAGTGGATCTAGGCTTACAGACTGGATGTCATCCAACTTACACAGGTGAATTTGTAAGCTTGATTCGAGCCTTACATCCAATCGTGTGTGCTGACTGGGATAGGTACCTACCTAAATACTGAATATGCTTACTTCTGAAGCAACTACGTGGGTAGTTGTTGTTGTAGTGAGTGAGTGAGTAAAAAAATTGCGATTTTTGCGCCTCTATATCTCCGGAACTACTTGGTATTAAGAGCTCAAATTGTCAAGGTATGTTTATATACCTTACCTAAATATGTGCCCTGAATTTCAAAAGTTTATCTTTAGAGGAAACTGATCTATGAAGGTGGGGAAAACCTGCCGAATCGGTTCGTGTAAAGATACACAGGCGTGCTTACTGGAACTTGGCCTGGCGCACTGCCGTGCGCTCAGATTACTAGGTTGTATGACCCGTCAAATAAATAAATTTAAAAATAAAAATAAATAGCGTAAAGCTATGGTCGAAAAAAAGTAAGAACGCGTAAAAAACGCGATTTTTGAATCAACCCAGAAAAACGGTTATCATTCGGATTCAGCGACCTCGAAAACCCCCGAACTGATTAAAAGTTGGCTTGCAACTCGCAGGTCGTTTCATTTTGCAGGCCAGTGTTATGTATATCCAACTTGAATTAGTCAATTTACCTAATAGGGATCAAGAGGGTCTCACAGTAGCCGTTGGCCACCGACTCCCTTTTCCCTGTTTCGGAAATCTCGAAACACTGTCATCCCACCCCATAAAAAATCAATTTTGAAACCCCGCCTTTTCATTTGTGTGCTCCTCTATTGTATCTTACAGTAGACTTGATGAGCGGAACTTTGTTATCATAGGATTATTTTTAACCCCCGAAACTAACAAAATCCACTAGGAGAAAAAAAATACAATATTCGGTAATCGACTCTAATCGGTAATCGACTCTAGCGCTCTTGTCGGTTTCGGTGCTCTTTGATACTATCGATATTTTGGGCCCTGTTTCATAAATAAATTGATACTATCGATATTTTAGGGCCTGTTTCATTTTTTTTATTTTTTTTTTTTTATTTTTTTTTTAATCCACCGGTCGCTGCGAAAAAAAGGTTTTTCCCCTCATGATAGATTCTTACAAATTATACCAAAAATTATACTAAAAAATATCTAAAAAAGTCTGATACTAAAAATTATACTAACAGGTTCAAATTATACTAAATTTAGTATAAATTATACTGATCTGTCAACACTGGTATATGAAAATAATACAGTGTTGTCAGATGGCTTTAGTGAAATTATACTAGATTCGTGCTAAAATTATACTAAAATTTGAAAAATTATACTAAATCACTCAAAACGACCGCGGACCGCGAAATTCAAAAAATCTTAGTACTTTTGGTCCATGGAAGTTAAGCAACGTCGAGCATGGTTAGTAATTGGACGGGTGACTGTCTGGGACCTACTCTCACGACGTGATGTTGGCCTTTCCCAGAGAGAAATGTAGGCCAGAAAGTATAGCCACTTGCCACTTTGATTTTTTGACAGAAGTTAGTAAGTTAATTGTTAAAGTTTAAACTTTGATCACTTTGAAGTTTGAATTTTGATCACTTTCACTTTGATGTTTTTTTCCTTTCTTTCCAGAGAAATTATAAGTGAAATCATCTAGTTTCATTTTACAGTAGACTTGAGCGGAACTTTGTTATCATAGGATTATTTTTAACCCCCGAAACTAACAAAATCCACTAGGAAAAAAAAAATTACAATTTAGGTAATCGACTCTAGCGCTCTTGTCGGTTGCGGTGCTCTTTGATACTTTCGATATTTTGGGAGTTTTTTTTTTTTTTATTAACAATATTAATGTTATTTATTCAACCATATTTTAGATTTATTCAACAAGGTGGGTGCCTATTTAGTACTTCTTTTACTAGATATCTACGAGGCCTGTTTCATTAAAAAAAAAAAATAAATAAAAAATCCACCCGCTGCGAAAAAAAAAAAGGTTTTTTCCCTCATGATAGATTCTTACAAATTATACCAAAAATTATACTAAAAAATATCAAAAAAAGTCTGATACTAAAAATTATACTAACAGGTTCAAATTAAACTAAATTTAGTATAAATTATACTGATCTGTCAACACTGAAATAATATTTGGATACCTGGTATCATAGTTAAAAAATTGAAGTTCCCTAGATCTTATCTGGTTTAAGCTAGAAAATGGTACAGTTCTAAGAAGGAATTCTATCAAAATAAAAAAGACCAAAGTAGAGTTCTCATGCAAATAAGTCTTCCCGCCAGCCATTATCGAAACGCACTCTGATTGGTGGACTTAGCGATGACGTCATCGCTCCCTATTGCGGGATTCATAGCTGCTAATCGTATTTGTTTCTATTGAAATCCTCAAGTTTTAGCTTACGGTCAGACATAAGTTGCATAAGCACGCTTGCATGCGCAAGTAAATTGCGTATGAGTGACCAAAGTTTGATGACTTTTATGAGAATAAAAAAGGGGGAGATAGAGATCAAGTATCTACATCCTTGGAAAACTTGTCAAATTCGTGCACTAGTCAGCCTCATCATTCATCAGGGAATATTGGTTCTGCAAGTACAACATTGTCTGACTTTGACCGAATTTTGACAGCTCCTAATCCTGATCCTCTCATTATCGACAGTCAGCAGTGTACTCCTGAGTCTGGTCTTGACCGTCTAGATAATACAAGTAATCTTTCAGGTTCTTCTGATTCTTCTGAGTGTTATACAACACCACTGAAAGATCATGGGTATAGTAGGCCAGTCACGGAGATGACTAGTAATAGTCGACCTAAAAGAAACATAACAAAACCAATTAGGTTATTTGATTATATTTGTGACAATGATTCAGACTAATTTTTAATGTAATTTATTTGTACAGGTTACATATCGTTTAATGTTAATTGTAGGCAGTTTGACAAAGATCAGTTGATCGGAAAAATTATTTATTGTAAATTATTGACATCTTAACCCTTTGAGGAATCACCAATTTTGTATAGCCTTTTGATTTATTGTAAACTTGACAATTGTTTTGTAGGCATTTATTCTTTAATGTATTATTTTTGTGTTCTATGTTTAACTGTGATTTAATTGACATTTGCCCTTAATAGTAACTTATCTGTGATATTAGAATTATTTGTAAATTGTATAGCTATATGAATTTCTTTAAAATATTGTAAAAATGAATTAGCTTTTAAAAGGGGGCATGTCTTGTACATATGACAACAAAGTCATCTGACACGTTTGGCAACACTGTATGTGTTGTGATAAGATTTGTAGGTTTGTAGGTTAGCGTCAGGAGCCACTTTTCCACATGTACTGCCAGCATCCTGTATCTTAACCTATTTCTGTCTGTCGTTCTTAAAAATATATAATCGTCTTTTTGTACATAATTATCTCCGTGTCATTTATTGAAACTCCTACCTACACATCAAGGCCACCTCAACAAAACAATTATTCTTGATTTGATTTTTTGATTTGACTTTCATGTAATGATTTAAAACCAAGACTACAGCCCGTTCTCCCTTTATTCCCAATATATAATGTTTAAGTCACCCATCCATTTAATTGGCCTTGCTCGGCGTAGGCCCGTCCAATATACCTTTTGTTATTACTATAATATACTATCGTAATAATAAAGGAAGGACGGGCTAAAAATGGGCTAGCACAGCGCTAGCGGCTAGCGCTCCAGTTGGGATTTTTCGCAATTTTGCAGTATTCTGTTACGGGTTACGGGCGGGGCCCCGCTAGGGAGGAAAAAGTGACTTTTAGGGGAAAATTTCAAACTTTTCGATCGAGTTGATTAATAAAGAAGTTTTGTGCGTCTTAAAAACAAATGTCTTAGTGGCCGAGCGGTTGGGTGAGAGTATTTTTACTCCTCTACTGTGATGATAAGTGTGATGGGTGGGGGGTTCGAATCCCAGCGAGGTCATTTTTTTTTACATAATTTTATCATTTAAAAATGTTTTATGAATAGCCATAATTACTTTTTTCATAATTTTATAGTTAAAAATTACCTATTTCATAATCTTATAGTTAAAATTTATGAAAAAGGTTTAAAATGCAATTTTTAGGTAGGTATATAGGATAACGGTCGGGCGAGGGCGAGCCGAGCCACTCAGCCACTGCCTTGATCAAAATGGAGCAGTTGCATGTTGCAAATGGGTAAAAATTATTAATACATGGTCGATTCCTATGTAAAAAGTTCTTCTTCTTCTTTATTATTATTATTATATTTTCTTTTAGGTGAAGGGTGAAGAAGAAATTCGCCCTGGTTCGACCCGAAGCTGTCCAACAGGACCCTGAACACGGCCCACGCCGGGAGTCACATGAGCGTGGTGGTGGTGCTGATGGTGGGTGCCGGGAATTACATCGAGTACGAGAACCTCGTCCAGTACGGACGGGACAAGAGTGTGCGGGTCGTGTACGCCACGTCCAGCCTGGTCAATGCGAGCGGGTTCCTCAAGCAGCTGACCTTGCTCGGGGATGAGACGAAACAGTGAGGAGAAGAGGAAAAGAAGAAGAGAAAGAGGGAGGAGGAAGAGGAAGAAGGAGGAGGAGGAGGAGAAGAAGAAGAAGGAGGAGGAGAAGGAAGAGGAGGAGAAGAAGAGAAGGAGATTTTTTTGTTATTTGCTCGGGGATGAGGTGATACAGTGATAAGAAGGAGAAGAGGAAGGAGGAGGAGGAGAAGGAGAAGAAGAAGAGGGAGAAGGAGAAGAAGAAGAGGGAGGAGGAGGAGTAGAAGTTTTTAATAGTGAGAAACAATGTAATCAGTGTTGTATTATAGAAATTATTTTTAACATTAATTTATAAAAATATTCAACTTCAATTACCTACATTATGAAAAAGGAAGAAGTTGTGAATTGCAATCAACCAGATAACAGAGTATCTGGCATTTGAGGCATCTGTGGTAGGTAAGTACTTATTCTTTAGGGCTTTAAAAGTAAGAAATAATTATTCTATAAACATAAACAGAAAGATATTGCAGCTGCTAAATTAAATTATTTTCAATGTTTGTTTTTTTTTTATATATACACTCTTGTTCTTGTTGTAGCGGCTTCAGCTGTAGCTGAATAGTGATGGCAGAATAAAGAAGAAATATTTTTTTCTACCATACACTGTGATTATGGGCTAGGCTGGTTAGGGTTGGAATAGAAAAAAATATACCTGCTCGAATGAGACTAAAAAGTCCCTTTACCCCAGCAGTCTAATCAAGGGATCGTGTATTTTATGGGTTTAACATAGTACAATACATGATGTTTACAACAGACCTTGCTTAATTATTAAAAAAAGAAAAGTGTACTGATGGTATTTTTTTTTCTTTTTTTAGGGCTTTAAAAGTAAGAAATCCCCTCAAAAAAAGTTTTTTCAGTTGGAGCATTTTAGTGAAATTGCAACTTTACCATGTGTTTAATAAGAGAGAGGTGAGAGGTCTCCTCAAATGTAAATGCTACAAATGTAAAGTAAGTAGAAGGGAGACCATATTCTCTCTTCTAGGTTTTACTGTCCTCTCAGGTTGCTAAAAATCCAAGGAATGTTTATGGTAAAACTAGCAGTTACCCTTGTAAGAGGGTTGTTTGAGAATAAGTTGAGTAGGTGCCTATACATGAGTGAACATGTTGGAATTTCAGTGTAGCTAGATTTTACTTTTTGCCTTTTATAGCAAGGGAAAAGAGCTAATGAAAAGGGAGACGTTAAACAGAGAGCAGACTAGCATCTGGCTTTGGGTCTATAAACAGGAAAAAGAACAGCTAACCCTAACCAGGCTAGCAAGCTGGCAGTTCTTCAAAGGGTTCTCTCTGCTTTTAAAGAAAGACCAAGCACAATTTCTCTTGATGATTGACTGCGGTTCAGGATGAGCCAGCCAATTTAACATGGCTAGAGCTAGAGACCATCACCCCGGTGTATAGCAGATACAAAAAGATATCTTTTCTTCATTCTGCTATTGCCATTCAGCGAAAGCTAAAGCTGCTAAAACAACAACAACAACAACAACAACAACAAGCTAATGAAAATTTCTTTCTGCCCATTTTTATAAATCCTCTACATCACAGGAATTTCCTTTCTTAGCTGTGTGCAAGGGTAGAAAATTAACATGTGTTCTACTAATTAGCTGCATCTTCAGTAATCATAATATTTTTACTTCTGTACTTGTGTAAAATACATAATAAATATTATGACATGTCATATAGCGTATAAGATGTAGGATGTAGGTATCACCTAGCTTTCATTAAATTTAACTTGAGATTCACTATGGACCAGATAAGTCTGACATCATAAGGTACCTACATATTTTGAGGTTTGTGCAAATTGAAGTTTTGTTTACATTTTTTATCAGTATTGAGTAATTTATTATTATTAATTCATAAATATAAGGGTTGTGGACCCATTTGTCATAGCTACAAGCTACATATTCTATGTATGATTCTTCTAGTTTCATAGTACCTCAGAGAATTTTTTTTCCTACTAATACAGGGTGGGCTAGACTATGATGGGAGAGGTAAAGTTCTCCGCTTTACCCCAAGGAATTCATGACTTGATTCCCCCCCCCCCAAATTGAGAGGGAGTAAAAAAAAAACAAAAAAAAAAACATATTCATTGTGAGAAACAATACAATTTTTAATGGTGAAAAATAATGTAATCAGTGTTGTATTAAAAAAATATTTTTTAACATTAAATTTATAAAAATAAAAAAATGTAAATACAGTAGAACCCCGATTTTATGAACTAATTGGGGCCAAGGGTAGTTAATAAAATCGGGGTTACATTAGAAAACAGAGAAAATATGGCATATTTTCGACAGTAAATGCTTATTTATTGATTTATCTGTCCTTTTAGTGACATATTATGTAACTAAAGGGACAAAATATGTTCATATTAGCATTATTGTTAACAATTTCTGTGAGGATTTAAATAAAAAATCGGAAATTTTTGTTTGCATTATCGGAAAAAATCCGATTTTCGAGTAAAAAATAAATAAAAAGCTCGGATTTTCAAGTTCATATAACCGAGGTTCATAAAATCGGGGTTCTACTGTAATGATATAAAATATTACTCTCACTATAGAGAAGGAAGATTTTTTCCAAGTCACTAAATAAATTATCTTTTCATATTCATTTTCTTTCACACAGTCCAAAAATATATAGGGTTAGGTTAAATGCAAGAAGGAGTTTTCACAATTAGAGCAGTGATTTCTAGCACACTCTTAAAGTAAGTTTTTCCTCTTATATAAAAATTTTCAGTAAATTTGCCATTGACGTGTCTTATGCATAATTACCATTATTATAGGGTAGGTTAAATGCAAGAAGGAGTTTTCACAATTAGAGCAGTGATTAGTGTTATTATAGGGTTAGGTTAAATACAAAAAGCTTTTCTTTTCCACGGACATGACTTCTGCATAATTACCGACATGACTTCTGAACATGTAGGTACCTACCTTTTTTCCCCATTTTCTCTTGGGTCAGTATGAGTACGCTAGGGTTGAAGGTTGGGGCTCTGTTGTCGACACCTGCTTTGCTTCACTTACCTCTTCAGCTAAGGAAGGTGTCTGGGCCATGGCTTGTTAAACAATGGTTGCTGTTACTAAATAACAAAAACTAGATGAATATCTTTAATATTAAATGAGAAAATTGTGCAGTAGACATAGATAGACAAAGACAATAGACTGAATAGACACACGACACAGTCGACCAGTGTTGTCAGATGGCTTCAGTGAAATTATACTAGATTCGTGCTAAAATTATACTAAAATTTGAAAAATTATACTAAATCACTCAAAACGACCGCGGACCGCGAAATTCAAAAAATCTTAGTACTTTTGGTCCATGGAAGTTAAGCAACGTCGAGCGTGGTTAGTAATTGGACGGGTGACCGTCTGGGACCTACTCTCACGACGTGATGTTGGCCTTTCCCAGAGAGAAATGTAGGCCAGAAAGTATAGCCACTTGCCACTTGATATGCCACTTTGATTTTTTGACAGAAGTTAATAAGTTAATTGTTAAAGTTTAAACTTTGATCACTTTGAAGTTTGAATTTTGATCACTTTCACTTTGATGTTTTCCTTTCTTTCCAGAGAAATTATAAGTGAAATCATCTTATAGTTTCATTTTACAGTAGACTTGAGCGGAACTTTGTTACCATAG
>NW_007379453.1:40660-45212 GCF_000475195.1 Diaphorina citri
CTCTTCTATGGAGAAAGACGTTCAGTGAAAAAGGTATCAACTTTGATAGGACTATAATAGGTGTCGAACTATCTACCAGTGATCAGAAGAGAAGCAAAATTCATCTAGTGCAATATCCAACCAAATTCGAAATGCATACAGTCCAAACTTGAGTTCAGTAAATGATAAAAAGTTTATTAGATTAACCCCGCAATACAATGTCGGTTATACAGTGTTAGTTATGGGCAAATGATTGAATTCAATTCAATTTTATCTCATAAAGGATCTGGTAATCAAAAGATAGAAAAAAATAAACAGTTTAATAAATTTCATGGCAAAAGTGAAAGGCGAAATTTTTAAATGCGTTTGTTGTGTTACATTTTGTTTGATAATATTTTTATCTAATTAATTACCCAGTGTTACTAAACATTTCTGTTGCTTTATTTTGAAATTCTATTAATTCTTATATATGTATGTTTGTAGGTACCTAACCTGGGTGAAAGAAAGAGCTTTGTTGTCTCCACACGATTAAATATTAAATACGTACATAATTAATATAATTATCCATGTAGATAACGGACATACACTGACTTAACATAGGTACCTACATACCTAATTAGGAGGTTTTGAGTAGTTTCCTCTGAAACTTTTCTGTGGTGAAAAGAGCCCTTGACCAACATCGGAAGGTTGCGGGTTTGAAATTGGAATTTCTTGAATTTGGAATACTTAATTTGAGAATTTCTCTACAGTGATAGTAGCTCGATCGTAGCTTACTGTTAGTCTAAATCAATTCGTTGATTTTATTCAAACTTTCAAGCAGTGTAAAAATAAGCACCATCATCATTATTATTTTAAGACCTACTTGAATTAGATTGTACTCAACTTGTCCTTAATACAACAATTGTCCTTACAACAACAATAGAACAGTTGCGCTTACTTGGGTGATGTTTCAAAGTCAAAGAGCAGGAAAAATGAGGAACAATGGAATTTTTCTTTTTCTTCTACGACTTTTAGAGCCCGAGATAAATTGATTAATAAAATACCGATAAATCTTGAACTCTGACCTCTGACGTCACGGCATACGCTCGCGTACACGATGACGTCACATCCTCACATCAAATGACCCGAGCAAAGCTCCCTCACAGGCAGCACATTAATGTGTTTGTGCGCATACGTTTCTGCGCATTTCTATCTGCTCCTACGCCAGCGTGCTTCCTTAATCTCTCACCTATTTTCTCTGGAGATTTTCTCAATTGAAATCGCCTTTGAAAGAGGAATATACTGGTTCAATTTCCAAGTGAGTCAAAACATTGATATACATATCATGTATTAACTACCTATTAAGGAGCGCGGTAGCGCTCCGCCCCGCCAAGTCAAGAAAGTTTGACCGCTTCATGAATTATATTTATTATCAACCTATTATAGACTCTGAAATCTGAGTTGAACCTCCGCCACTGGTCGTTTCGATATAAATCTACCAGATTGTAATCCCTCCGATAAATCAACTTGACTTCCTCGTATATGTCGCGTAGTCCTATGATAATTAAACTGGACGTATTTACATTGTGTGATGCCCTATACAAAATATGGCCCATGTATTGTATGTGTCCACTGTCCAGGTAGGTAGGTAGGTAGGTAGGTAGGTGGTCGTTTCGATATAAATCTACCAGATTGTAATCCCTCCGATAAATCAACTTGACTTCCTCGTATATGTCGCGTAGCCCTATGATAATTAAACTGGACGTAGGTATTTACATTGTGTGATGCCCTATACAAAATATGGCCCATGTATTGTATGTGTCCACTGTCTAGGTAGGTAGGTAGTAGGTAGGTACATATGTGTATAAAAACAACTGAAGGTCGCGAAATTAATTTGGTTTTTCACAAGGAAGAGGACGATTTTATTTTATTATTAGTTTGGTGAACTCTCAGCACGAAATATTAGTCGCAGAGATGTATCAAAAGTTCACACATGTAAATGAATAAGGATTTTTTTTTTTTTTTACTTTCTATTTTTTTCCTAAAGAATTTGCAAACAAACGTAAATGTGAACCGAATTTTCCGGTATGATAAAATGGTTGAATTAAAGTGTTGAATTTAAGGTCAGATAAGGCTCTTCAAGAGCCTTATCTGACCACATAGGTAAATACTTGTCATCCTCACATGATAATACCCGAGCAAAGCTTCCTCGCAGGCAGCACATTAATATGTTTGTGCGCATACGTTTCTGCGCATTTCTATCTGCTCCTACGCCAGCGTGCTTGCATACTGGCGCTACCTAGTGTGGCAACTGCCTGAAGTCTGACGTCACACATCTTTGAACTCTTTCATTAGAAAGGAAAATGAAAATTGAATTTTGGACCTTTTACAGTTATTATTATTATTTTTCTTCGGAGTTTTGACCGCAGATTTGGTTTTTTCACAACTTTTTACATCGACCATTTATTAATAATTTTTACCCAATTGCAACTGCTCCATTGAGTAGGTAGATAGGTACTAGGTAGGCAGATACATTTTAGTTTTTGAGAAGCTCCAATTTAATTAGCCAAGAGCAACTTTCACTACATACCTGTCATTACTTTCTGGTTACAGTCTGTCTGGACCACCAATCAGAATTGCTGGGACATTGGTCAGAATATTGATTTATTGCTTCGCATAAGCATTCAGTTCCTCCATGTTAATGTTTAAATTCTAAAATAATCACCATACCTAATTTCCTATAAATAGCTGTAAATGTCCCATTCATTCCACTTACTACAAAAGATTGTGCTCTCATCCTTATTTTTGCAAGCCTTTTCCCATTTTCGCTTTCGCTTCTTCTTCTTCTTCTTCTTCTTCTTCTTCTTCTTCTTCTTCTTCATCTTCTTCTTCCTCTTCCTCCTCCTTTTCTTCTTCTCCTTCTTCGTCGTCGTCATTACCTAAATCTCAATCATCCGAATAATTCTAGTGGGCAGGCTCTAGTCTTGGTTTTATATGCCTCACTCATTGCTTTCAGCTTTCAGTTTCAACTGCATTCAGATTATTGTTATATATATATTATTGTCATCTATATTATTGTTATTTTTATTATTGTCATTGTGTTTGTCAACCAGATCATTAGGAAAGAATACATCTGCAATGAAAGTGATTGAGATATGACTCAGGCTTGGTAAAGACCTAGAAATCGAGCAATGCGAGGTCTTTCTTACTGGAGTGGTTTTGGTAATTTTGTGTCATTGAATAGATTTATAATCCTATGTAATTTATCATGTAATATCAATAATTTATAGCTTAAAAATAAATAAAATTAATATTAAAAAAAGTTTGGAGAGACCACCCAGATTTCAGTTGAAACAAACGAACAAATTCGGGTGATATTTGGCAAATTTTGAGACCCCACTTTTTGCAAATAATAATAATATATTTGATTTCCAAAAACTTATTCCTTTATCTTGATTCTTGGAAGACAAAGATCAAACTCTTCTATGGAGAAAGACGTTCAGTGAAAAAGGTATCAACTTTGATAGGACTATAATAGGTGTCGAACTATCTACCAGTGATCAGAAGAGAAGCAAAATTCATCTAGTGCAATATCCAACCAAATTCGAAATGCATACAGTCCAAACTTGAGTTCAGTAAATGATAAAAAGTTTATTAGATTAACCCCGCAATACAATGTCGGTTATACAGTGTTAGTTATGGGCAAATGATTGAATTCAATTCAATTTTATCTCATAAAGGATCTGGTAATCAAAAGATAGAAAAAAATAAACAGTTTAATAAATTTCATGGCAAAAGTGAAAGGCGAAATTTTTAAATGCGTTTGTTGTGTTACATTTTGTTTGATAATATTTTTATCTAATTAATTACCCAGTGTTACTAAACATTTCTGTTGCTTTATTTTGAAATTCTATTAATTCTTATATATGTATGTTTGTAGGTACCTAACCTGGGTGAAAGAAAGAGCTTTGTTGTCTCCACACGATTAAATATTAAATACGTACATAATTAATATAATTATCCATGTAGATAACGGACATACACTGACTTAACATAGGTACCTACATACCTAATTAGGAGGTTTTGAGTAGTTTCCTCTGAAACTTTTCTGTGGTGAAAAGAGCCCTTGACCAACATCGGAAGGTTGCGGGTTTGAAATTGGAATTTCTTGAATTTGGAATACTTAATTTGAGAATTTCTCTACAGTGATAGTAGCTCGATTTGAGTAGTTTCCTCTGAAACTTTTCTGTGGTGAAAAGAGCCCTTGACCAACATCGGAAGGTTGCGGGTTTGAAATTGGAATTTCTTAAATTTGGAATTGTTAATTTGAGAATTTCTCTACAGTAATAGTAGCTCGTAGCTTACTGTTAATCTAAATTAATTCGTTGATTTTATTCAAACTTTCAAGCAGTGTAAAAATAAGCACCATCATCATTATTATTTTAAGACCTACTTGAATTAGATTGTACTCAACTTGTCCTTAATACAACAATTGTCCTTACAACAACAATAGAACAGTTGGGTTAATAATAGAACCCATAAATGGGATGTATTGTGTCTAGGATAGTCTAAGCTTGAAAAATAGAAGAAGAAG
>NW_007379453.1:45222-91466 GCF_000475195.1 Diaphorina citri
AGAACAGTTGCGCTTACTTGGGTGATGTTTCAAAGTCAAAGAGCAGGAAAAATGAGGAACAATGGAATTTTTCTTTTTTTTTCTACGACTTTTAGAGCCCGAGATAAATCGATTAATAAAATACCGGTAAATCTTAAACTCTTACGTCACGGCATACGCTCGAAAAAGTTCAAGATCTAGAATTCTAGAATCACAGGATTTTGATGAAAAAGCACTGATTTTAATCAGATCAGTGTATCAATGCCTTCTAAATGAGGTATTAGAATAACTATATTACATAATAAAAGATAGTTATAGGTATTTGTAATCATTCCTTTATCCGAAAATCTCTTCTGCCAGCTTTCAATGTACAAATAGAGTTGGGAAATGTGGCATCCCCACTAATTTCTGCTTGGAAAGTAATGAGGGAAATATGACATCTCCACCAGTTTCTACTGTGATATCAAGGATTTAATGGGGAATATGACATCTCCACTATTTTCTACTTAAAACTCCCAGACCATTCTCATGATACACATACCTAACGCAATATTCATATTCATCCCTTATAGCCAAGTAATAGGTGCATAATTTCGAGTGGGTATACTCGTATATCAAATCCGATGGCGCGCCATCTTGGATTCCCTATGGTTTAGTACAGGCGCTATCATGCCAAAATAGAGTAAACCAGCTTCAGAAGGGCGGAAATTCGACTCCCAGACCATTCTCATGATACACATACCTAACGCAATATTCATATTCATCCCTTATAGCCAAGTAATAGGTGCATAATTTCGAGTAGGTATGTCGTATGTCAAATATGTCTATATGTCAAATCGTATGTCAAATATGAATGTCAAATCCTATGGCGCGCCATCTTGGATTCCCTATGGTTTAGTACAGGCGCTATCATGCCAAAATAGAGTAAACGAGCTTCAAAAGGGCGGAAATTCCGAAAGGAAAATACTACTCTTCTAAGCGGACAGTCTAAAGTTCTAAAATCAAAATAGAGCACTACTTATAATGCACCCTGTATGCACGGAAAGACGTGTGGACTTATTTTCATAACCGATACCAAATCGGCATGTACGGGTCGTTTAAGTCGTTATGTAACACACTGTACGCTTCTTGATAATCCGGTCAGCTGTTAGAGACATTAAAAAAAAAAAAAAATGGTCTGGATTAGAAAGATGAATGTTATTTGCATCATTCCCTGTGATACCTGCACTAGTGGCAGTTTGGCACTTTACCTAACTTTAATTGAATACTCCCACGTCATAATCTCTTGCTATACTTATCAACATGAGAGCTTTGTATTAATTGCTCGCTTAATGATTTAGAACGACTTGGGCTTGATTTCTATGGAATAAATTGGAACGTTAATTATAAATAATATGTTAGGTACGACCTAATAGGTATGTGTATATGTATTAAGCTTTGAATAGGAGGTTTAATTAGAAAATAGTGGAGATGTCATTATTTGCATCATTCCCTGTGATACCTGCACTAGTGGCAGTTTGGCACTTTACCTAACTTTAATTGAATACTCCCACGTCATAATCTCCTGCTACTCGTATACTTATCAACACGAGAGCTTTGTATTAATTGCTCGCTTAATGATTTAGAACGACTTGGGCTTGATTTCTATGGAATAAATTGGAACGTGAATTATAAATAATATGTTAGGTACGACATAGGTATGTGTAGGTATATGTATTAAGCTTTGAATAGGAGGTTTGATTAGAAAATAGTGGAGATGTCATATTCCCCATTAACTCGTTGATACCTGAGTAGGAATTGGTGGAGATGTCATATTTCCTTTATTATTTTCCAAGCAGAAATTAGTGGGGATGTTACATACAACCCCCCACTCTATTTGTTTAGGTACCTACACCTACACAGGCACCTACTTGTAAATTTCACCGAAACTTTTGGAAGGGCCAATATAAAATTTTCGACCACAGATTTTACTTCAGTTTTTGGGAAGTCCAATTAAATAGGGGATTTTAGTTAATTTTGATCAAAAATACAAGTGTACGTTAGAGAGTCATTTTTAGAAGTCGATTTATAATTCCATAAGAACCTATACCTACTAGGAGAATAGTCCAAATTCTCGTGCCCAACTTACTCTCTCAATATGGCCTACTCCTCCTCCTCGGTATCAAGGTAAGTAATCACCATCAAAATTATCATAATACACCAGTTTATCATCAGATGACTTATTACTTACTAGTAAGTTACTAGTGTGATCTTAAACGTGTTTACTTGGCCTTAAAAGTGCCTTAATAAGTACCAACGGGATTTTAGTTAATTTTGATCAAAAATACAAGTGTACGTTAGAGAGTCATTTTTAGAAGTCGATTTTTAATTCCATAAGAACCTATACCTACTAGGAGAATAGTCCAAATTCTCGTGCCCAACTTACTCTCTGAATATGGCCTACTCCTCCTCCTCCTCGGTATCAAGGTAAGTAATCACCATCAAAATGATCATAATACACCAGTTTATCATCAGATGACTTACTACTTACTAGTAAGTTACTAGTGTGATCTTAAACGTGTTTACTTGGCCTTAACAGTGCCTCAATAAGTACCAACTCAGAAACTCTAATATATATAAAAAATCTGGTGTGAACATCACACGACTTTCCTTATCTTATTGAATGATGCTTGTTTTTATGTTCTATATTAACTTTTACAATATCTCTAACCGTTTAGTCGGTATAGCTGAAAACCGCCAAAAAATGGCCGAAAACCGCCAAAAAGTGGTAAAAATACCGCCAACCGCAGTACCTATCTCAACCAAACGTTTTGAGGTTATAGGCTATTTTCCGGTTCGTTTTTGTTAAGCTACGCCGAGCAAGACCACTAAATGGATGAGTGAAATAAACGGCCATGCCTTAAGGATTTACTAGCGGAAATCCGGGGCGAAGCGACGGATTTCGGCTAGTTAATCATAAAAATATGTAGTTAAATACATATATGTTACCTACCTATACAACATGAAGTGTTACTATGTAGCTATTACGCCAGTATGTGAATGGCTGTAGAGTACTGTAGACATTACAATGGGCAATAATTTGTTTCTTAATATGCACGCATTACAGAAATTTGTGTAACCGTTAGAGAAATCATATTTATCTTCATTTACCTGAATAGTTTAGTGTCGAGAACAATTAGTAAATTGTTTATCATGTGGTTACCTATATGCTAAGAGGAGCATTTGACCGAGCGGAGTGAATTCTAGTTTTTAATAAAAATTCGACATTTAGATTACTTGTTGATAATTCCATTTGATAAAGTTTGACAAAGGAAATAGGTATTTTTCTTGGGTCTGGTGCCCATCCAACCCTTTTTATAAGTGATGTCTACAGTGCAGAAAAAAAATATAATAAGAATAACAATAATGAACTTTTGGTAAATAATAATGGAATAGGATTTTTTCTCACACTTTTATAGGTATTTCTCATTGGGATAGGTGTTTATCTCTTACGACACATTTAATTTAAAGTTATGTTTTAAAAGCTTTTCGCACTTAAATATGAAACAATCTCAGACAAAAGTGTCCATTATTTCGAACCCAGGACCTCCAGCGTCTCGTGAGATATTGAAATTGAAACTCAGATGATATTTGATTTCAAGTCGCGTGTCAAGGGACTATTAAGTACAACCATATCACGTTCATATCTCAAGAAACTAACTTTAATATTAGAAACTGACAGCGTTCATAAGGTTGCTTATGACTCAAGAATGTACCTAACTGCTAAAGACCACTTCTAATAACTATTATGTAGGTATGCTCTAATGCCCTATGGTATACCCATATTTATCATGATTTTCAAAATGTCTTAACTTCGAAGGGAGAAACATTATTGCTGCCCTTTTCTGCTTTGATATTAAACTTAATAGTTCTTTAGGGCACACTCTTGACTACTCTTGAGTCTTTAATAAATAAACATTTGTTTAGATAGGTAGTTTAGAAAATTTTCAATTTCATGACCTTTTGCTATTTATTTTCATTCCCAAGTGGAATATTTTCACGGAAAAGAGTGGTGGTTGGTAGTGTAGGTACCTATTGAAAGCTGACATGTCAATTGATTTAATGCTATACTGTTTAGTTCATAAGCAGGTTATATTTATCAATAAATTATTAAATTTAATGCTTATGTTGTATGTTCTGCATGAATGTCAGCCCAAGACAGGGATTCTCCCTGTGCCAATTAGGTAAATAGTTCAAGAAAGGCACCTTTTCCTTCAATAAGTATATCTACCTCCTTATCTCAGAAATGGCGAATCATCGAAGTTCATCATTATAACGATAAAAAAAAACACCCCTAAAGGGGATTTAGCTGAAAATTGGTACAAGCCGTACAAGAAGTGAAGAGTTTTCAACCCTTTCCATCTCATTGAATATTTCTCTCCCAATTCTTATATTCTTACATAAGAGATGTCTTAACTTTCCACCTTCGCAATGGTGAGTGCCATTGAAGGTCAGGTTCTTTGTGTATTAGGAATATAAATGGAGAATCTGGCTAGGGCATCGGAGAATGCCTGGGGCATTACACCCGCCCTCACAATGAGTCTGAACTTTAAATGGATGGTATTGAAAAATAATGATTATCGTGAGAGGCACGTGGGATTTTAGCAGTGTAGAATCCCACTATACTGTCTATACTCTATACACTATAGGCAATGATCCCACTATAATACTACAAGAAACTAACTTTAATATTAGAAACTGACAGCGTTCATAAGGTTGCTTATGACTCAAGAATGTACCTAACTGCTAAAGACCACTTCCAATAACTATTATGTAGGTATGCTCTAATGCCCTATGGTATAGGGCTAGTAGGAGCGTAGGATTTACTCTCTAATATGTGATAAATTTGGCATCAATTCTATTTCACCCACTTCACAACGTTCTCCTCCCGATCTTTTTACGCTGGAAGGCACGAAAATTATAAAAAAAAATCATGCACTTTAAATACCTACAGACAGTAATTTATCACTTTCCATTAAACATAAAATATGGAGAACACTTACTTATATGTACGCTTGCACCACTCACGTGGCGATCCCGCAGACACAGTAAGTTAACTTATAACATTTCTTGTTAAAATGAACATTTCATGTGATTTTATAGAATTGGTTTTGTGCTCTTGTACATAAACCGAGATTTGACCTTACTCTGTATCATGTCTTGTAGGTTTTGATCCTGAGATGTGAAGGCATCACCCTATAAGGTCATGAGTGCCAGGCCTCCACTCCGTCATAAAGATATTATAACTATTATAAGTAGATCTAATAGACCAGGGGTATCCAAACTTTTCTGTGGCCCCCCTTCAAATGAAAGACCATTACGCCCCCAATATTTTGTAGGTATGTGGATATTTCTTCGTCAGGCGTTTATTTTGGATGTTATTTGAGATTTGAGATCGTCCCTAACAGTACTTCATGCGAAACGACAAAGGTACGAGTAAGTAGGTAACTTGTACATTTTATTTTTCATTTTCCCCCCCAACTAAGAGTAGTCGTTCCCCCTGACTTGTCTTCAAGCTCCTCAGCCCCCAGTTTAGGAACCCCTACAATAGAGTTCATAATTTCGTATAATGAGTCATAAATTCCGATCTAATGGCTCCCTGTTTAAAGTCCCCCAGCCAGACTAAAAAGGAAAATAAAGTACGAGCACCTAATTTACTTAAAACTAGTATTCGATTGTCCTAGTTTTCGAAGTGGGGCCCATTTTCCGGATCCCCTCAGGGACCAGCCTGTAAACAGCCCGTAAACAGCCCTGTGTATAGAAGGCTTATGAACCTATGTATCCAGCTGAAATATGAGGTAATAGAAAGTGAAAACCAATATAGTCTTACATTATATGTCAGGGTATATTTTTACTTTTTTATAATTATGATGATGAAACATGATATTCCATAATGAAACAATCTGGCGTGATTGTGCAAGATCATACTTTGTACCTTGATTAGAATGATAGGTGATATCATTGAAATTTTCACTTGGAAACAATAATTCTTAATTAAACAATAGAGAAGTTTTCTTTTATTTTAGGAAAATTATATTTTTACTCTGCCTACTGTCAATAATTCGTCTTTTCGGTACCTTGGTATATACATTTTTAGGTACCTATCTTGATAGGTAGAGATGTCAAAAAATTTTCTCAAGAGTCCAATTTCCCATTGGGACTGATTTTATTTTCAATCCCATTTTGTCCATGGACCGATCAGTTATGGGTTATGGGGTTTTTTGGTGATTATCTGAGGATGGCTTCCATACCACAACACAATGGAAAAGTTCGAAACATCTTCATACTTACTTTCCGTGTCCGAAAACAAACTTGAACATCAGATCTTGAATTTCCAGAAATTGGCAACGGGAATCGCTTTTGGGTTTGCTTGCTTTTCACTTGGAAATAATAATTCTTAATTAAACAATAGAGAAGTTTTCTTTTATTTTAGGAAAATTATATTTTTACTCTGCCTACTGTCATTAATTCGTAATTCGTCTTTTCGGTACCTTGGTACATTTTTAGGTATCTTGATAGGTAGAGATGTCAAGAAATTTTCTTAAGACTCCAATTTCCCATTGGGACTGATTTCATTTTCAACCGCACTTTATCCATAGAGCGATTAGTTATGGGGTTTTTTGGTGATCATCTGAGGATGGCTTCCATACCACAACACAATGGAAAAGTTCGAAACATCTTCATACTTACTTTCGGTGTCCGGAAACAAACTTGAACATCAGACATTGAATTTCCAGAAATTGGCAACGGGAATGGCTTTTGGGTTTGCTTGCATGAAACAATTGAACTAGGTACCTAATCACTGAGTTATGAGTTTATGAGTCATAGAACTTGTACGGTGCTCTTGTAATACGTTAGATCAAAGTATTACAGGTTATTTGTGCGATTTCAAAGTTTGCTTTACCAATCACTCGTGGTGAGTGCAATGCAGGAAGTTATTTCTGAGTTAATTGGCGCGATTAGTATTTTTTTACCCAAGTTGTTTACGTAGAATCAATATCCTAAATCCAGTATATCTGTCGATAGTCTATACGGTCGTTAATTTATCAATTTACCATTATGTCTTTGGTGTTTTTGTTCCCAAGATACCTGCGGAGGTAATAACCAGAGAATTTCTTCCTTGTTCAAGATTTTGTGTTAGAAAAGAAAGCAAAAACTTTGAGTTTAGGCGTCAGAATAATAGCGAACAATTTGTCATCGACAAAAACAATTAGGTAATTAAAAGTCTGTTACGGTTATAATATTTAGTTTTTAGATAAATAGATGAGTTAATCGGCATGTACGGGTCGTTTAAGTCGTTATGTAACACACTGTACGCTTCTTGATAATCCGGTCAGCTGTTAGAGACATTAAAAAAAAAAAAAAAAAAAAAATGGTCTGGATTAGAAAGATGAATGTTATTTGCATCATTCCCTGTGATACCTGCACTAGTGGCAGTTTGGCACTTTACCTAACTTTAATTGAATACTCCCACGTCATAATCTCTTGCTATACTTATCAACATGAGAGCTTTGTATTAATTGCTCGCTTAATGATTTAGAACGACTTGGGCTTGATTTCTATGGAATAAATTGGAACGTTAATTATAAATAATATGTTAGGTACGACATAGGTATGTGTATATGTATTAAGCTTTGAATAGGAGGTTTGATTAGAAAATAGTGGAGATGTCATAATTATTCCCCATTAACTCGTTGATATCTGAGTAGGAATTGGTGGAGATGTCATATTTCCTTTATTATTTTCCAAGCAGAAATTAGTGGAGATGTTACATACAACCCCCCACTCTATTTGTTTAGGTAGGTATCTATACCTACACAGGCACCTACTTGTAAATTTCACCGAAACTTTTGGAAGGGCCAATATAAAATTTTCGACCACAGTATTTACTTCAGTTTTTGGGAAGTCCAATTAGGTTAATAGGGGATTTTAGTTAATTTTGATCAAAAATACAAGTGTACGTTAGAGAGTCATTTTTAGAAGTCGATTTTTAATTCCATAAGAACCTATATCTTCTAGGAGAATAGTCCAAATTCTCGTGCCCAACTTACTCTCTGAATATGGCCTACTACTCCTCCTCGGTATCAAGGTAAGTAATCATCATCAAAATGATCATAATACACCAGTTTATCATCAGATGACTTACTACTTACTAGTATGTTACTAGTGTGATCTTAAACGTGTTTATACTTGGCCTTAACAGTGCCTTAATAAGTACCAACTCAGAAACTCTAATATATAAAAATGAATGTTTGTTCGAACTTTATGCCTGGCCAAACCGCTCATCCGATTGCTATGAAACTTTGTCAACTTATTGCTTGCACTCCCGTGAAGGTTATAGGCTATTTTCTGATTCGTTTTTGTTAAGCTACGCCGAGCAAGACCACTAAATGGATGAGTGACATGAACGGCCATGCCTTAAGGATTTAGCGACGGATTTCGGCTAGTTAATCATGCAAATATGTATTTTAAATACAGATATGTTACCTACCTATACAACATCAAGTGGTATAAGGAATCCTGTACCTCTCAGCCCTTCTGTTTCACCTACAAAATAAAATACATTTCCACTTTTCAAATGGATACACTCTTCCCCTACATCACTAAATTACTACATCTTTGTTCATAAGAAGCAGGTTATAATTTATCAATAAATTATTAAATTTAATGTTCATGTTGTATGTTGTGGATGAATGTCAACCCAAAACAGACAAGGATTCTCTCTGTGCCAAATTGCCAATTAGGTAAACTTTTCAAAAAAAGCACCAATTAGGTCAAAAAAGCACCTTTTCCTTCAACATACCTCCCTATCTTAGAAATGGCGAATCATCGAAGTTCATCATTAGGTACCTATATAACAATAAAAAAAGGGGATTTCGCTGAAAATTGGTACAAGAAGTAAAGAGTTTTCAACCGTTTCCATCTCATTGAATATTTCTCTCCCGATTCTTATATTCTTACATAAGAGATGTCTTAACTTTCCACCCTCGCAATGGTGGGTGCCATTGAAGGTCAGGTTCTTTGTCTAGGAATATAAATGGAGAATATTTTTGCCCTTTCCTTTGCTACGGGAATTAATTTTCTGAACCAAATTTGGAACCACAGCTTACTATCCTGTGTTTTGGGTGTTAGTCTGTAATTTCTAGGCCATTTTAGGGCTAGTAGGAGCGTAGGATTTACTCTCTAATATGTGATAAATTTGGCATCAATTTTATTCTATTTCACCCACTTCACAACGTTCTCCTCCCGATCTTTTTACGCTGGAAGGCACGAAAATTATAAAAAAAAAAAATCATGCACTTTAAATACCTATACAGACAGTAATTTATCACTTAACATTAAACATAAAATATGGAGAACACTTACTTATGTACGCTTGCACCACTCACGATTCTATTCTATTCTACCTAATTAGATGTAGTGAGATGCAACTTCCTCAAGCCTCCAACTTTTCAAACCAAATTTTGGAACGTTAATTATAGGTATTTTCATGGCTCAAGTGAAGGGATTAGTCTCTCCATTGACTATTTTTTTGCCCCTTCCTTTGCTACGGGAATTAATTTTCTGAACCAAATTTGGAACCACAGCTTACTATCCTGTGTTTTGGGTGTTAGTCTGTATTTTCTAGGCCATTTTAGGGCTAGTAGGAGCGTAGGATTTACTCTCTAATATGTGATAAATTTGGCATCAATTCTATTTCACCCACTTCACAACGTTCTCCTCCCAATCTTTTTACGCTGGAAGGCACGAAAATTATAAAAAAAAAATCATGCACTTTAAATACCTACAGACAGTAATTTATCACTTAACATTAAACACAAAATATGGAGAACACTTACTTATGTACGCTTGCACCACTCACGTGGCGATATAAACTGAGATTTGACCTTACTCTGTATCATGTCTTGTAGGTTTTGATCCTGAGATGTGAAGGCATCACCCTATAAGGTCATGAGTGCCAGGCCTCCACTCCGTCATAAAGATAATATTATAAGTAGATCTAGACCAGGGGTAGCCAAACTTTTCTGTGGCCCCCTTCAAATGAAAGACCATTACGCCCCGAATATTTTGTAGGTATGTGGATATTTCTTCGTCAGGCGTTTGTTTTGGATGTTATTTGAGATCGTCCCTAACAGTACTTCCTGCGAAACGACAAAGGTACGAGTAAGTAGGTAACTTGTACATTTTATTTTTCATTTTTCCCCCCAACTAAGAGTAGTCGTTCCCCCTGACTTGTCTTCAAGCTCCTCAGCCCCCAGTTTAGGAACCCCTACAATAGAGTTCATAATTTCGTATAATGAGTCATAAATTCCGATCTAATGGATAGAATGGACCTGGCATGAACTTCAAATGGTCCAAACGATTATACCTCCGAACTCCAAACCTTAAAAGTTAACTGCTGACCGCTCACTGTGCTTAAATTTGTTAGTTGACTAAATTGTCCAAGTTCAAGCTGTTCAGACCATGAGCGGTCGCCTAGTAGAAGTGATTATAATATCTATTATTAGGTAGGTACGTACCTTAGCAACATTCTTTTTCTTCTTTAGTAGAAGCTAGAACTTACGTGGGCCCAAACTTCATTTTTCAAATAGGTACGTTTTCCAAAATTTCCAATGACTTCCTGGTTCAGAAATTGATCTCATAACAAACCTACAATCATAACTTCCCCCTCTACCGACTCACCCCCTCATTAGTATAGTTACCTATGGTAACTATAGAGTCTGAACTTTAAATGGATGGTATTGAAAAATAATGATTATCGTGAGAGGCACGTGGGATTTTAGCAGTGTAGAATCCCACTATACTATCTGTAGTAGTCTATACTCTATAGGCAACGATCCCACTATAATACCCGATATAAACCGAGATTTGACCTTACTCTGTATCATGTCTTGTAGGTTTTGATCCTGAGATGTGAAGGCATCACCCTATAAGGTCATGTGTGCCAGACCTCCGCTCCGTCATAAAGATATTATAAGTAGATCTAAAAGAGCAGGGGTATAAAAACTTTTCTGTAGCGTTCTAATGAAAGACCGCCACGCCCCCAATACTTTGTAGGTCTTAGGTATTGTATGTGTGCATATTTTTTCGTCAGGTCTTCGTTTAGAATGCGATTTTCGATTATCCCCTACGACAGTACTTCGCGGACAAAACGATATATAGGTAAGTTATTACGTTATTAGTTATAGGTACATCATATTTATGTACAATGTTTTTCAACTGTGTTCATGGACCCCATTTTGGGAACCCCTAAAAGAGAGGTTCATAATTTCGTATAATGAATCATAAATTCCGATCTAATGGATAGAATGGACCTGCCATGAACTTCAAATGGTCCGAACTCCGAACCTTAAAAGTTAACTGCTATTATTTATGATTAAATTTGTTTAGTTGACTAAATTGTTCAAGTTTAAGCTGTTGAGACCATAAGTGGTCGACTATTAGATTCTCTTTGGCTTTCGAGTTTCGGGACGATAAGACGTTCTTAGCAGTTATCTATCTAGTATATATATTTTTTTTTAATCTAGTTTTCCAAAATTTCCAATAACTTCCTGGTTCAGAACTGATCTCATAACAAACCTACAATCATAACCTCCCCTCTTCCGACTCTCCCCCCTCATTAGTATACGTATCAACTATACCATTTCCCTCCCTTGTAAAATTTATAGGTAATTGACATAAAATCCTTGACGGGTTTTTTCTTTCTTTACAGGTAGGTAGACTATTTTTTCTCTTCCAAGGTCACCCAATGTGTAGTCGGTTTCCATTAGGTGCACAACTGCACACCACAAAGTCGTCCTCCAGAAAGTAACACACAAAGCGTTCTGGTTCTGATTTATATCGATGTTTAATGAAAAACAAGATAGATGAAGTAAAAAATAAAATAAAATCGACCGACAAAAAGTACAAAAATTGCTCGTTTTGGCCAGGGCCTTATTTAGGAGGGAGGCCGAGGGGGCTCGCCCCCCCCCCCCCCCCCTCACATTTGGTTTCACTCTTATTAACCTACTTGTTTGAAATTAATGCACAGGAATGTGAATTTCAAAGTCCTCCATCGACCTTGCCTTGGAATCAACATTAGCAAATCGGTCTGAGGTCTCGGGGATTTCAATCTCCCTTTCAAAGGCACTAATGAGTTGACGCAACGCAAGGTTCTGGTCTCGTGACTTTGAGGTCGGCACGTGTGCTCGACACGAGAACGAAATAGAATGTCTTCCACATGATGAACTAAATGAACTTGCTGCATATGTATGCCCCGTACACTTCTTCTCGATTTGGTATAAGTTGAAAGCAATGTTAATAATGTCAATATACAAGAGACTCGCAGAGATACACTGGAAGAATATAAAGCAAGTGTTGGAGGAATCTTTGATTCATTAAAGCAACTTCATATTGAACGTTGAATTTGAAGTCGGTTTATTGAAACGTCAAAAACGTCAGATCGAATTGATGTTGACCACTTGGCAATTAAACTCCCCAATAGAATTTGAAGGAACCCTGTGTGAGGTGCTTTATTCTAATAATCAGGGTCGAGAATTTCACATCGCAGTGTCTATATCAGCGATTCTTAACGGGGGCGATATACGATTTCTAGGAAGGGGCGGCGCGGGCGAAAGACTCCAGACTATGGTCAGGTGATATCGATTAGCCAACTGTGGTGTAATCACACCCTCACCTTACGACCTGTACGGAGAGAAAATAACTCACTGACTCAATAAGACCCAGTACTAATAAGTACCAATCGTTCCTATGCTGACGCAGTCACCCTGTATGAATCACTTTACGTTTCACTGTTTCACTCTTATTAACCTACTTGTTTGAAATTAATGCACAGGAATGTGAATTTCAAAGTCCTCCATCGACCTTGCCTTGGAATCAACATCGTTAGCAAATCGGTCTGAGGTCTCGGGGATTTCAATCTCCCTTTCAAAGGCACTAATGAGTTGACGCAACGCAAGGTTTTGGTCTCGTGACTTTGAGGTCGGCACGTGTGCTCGACACGAGAACGAAATAGAATGTCTTCCACATGATGAACTAAATGAACTTGCTGTACATAGATGTAGAAGATCGAGAAGAAAGGTCGTGAATGGTGATGATTTGATGAAGATAAACTACGGCAAGCGCGAACGATATGTCCATAAGCTTAAGAGAGAGAAAAAAAGAAAAATAAAAAACTACGGCAAACTACCCATGATCTGATGGATCCATTCTGTGCATCAAAGAACGCAAGAGTTCTCATCATTCTTTGCCATTGACAATAAACTCCAGATGGAATCCAGATTTGTTTCTCGATTTATAAAATACCTAGAGGTCAAAGTCCAAGTCACAGTTCGATGTAATAGTTGCAAATTCTGAACTTCTACGAAAGGTAATCTTTGAGGACGACAAATGCACAACGACAATTTAGTTGTTAACAAGAAAACGAACCCGAGTTACCATTCGCAATGAGAATGTTCGGATTATTGCTGAACACATAAATATAGGCAACGATGTATTTAAAAGGCATTGCAGCCAAGCAATTGCAAGATGTAAGATAGCAGTAGCAAACGATTAGGCAAGAACACCATGGGCTAGACTCTCTTCTATGATAAACTTACCACATGTTCGAATCGTTTGATTCCAAGCTACCATGAACTTCAAATGGTCCAAACGATTATACCTCCAAACTCCAAACCTTAAAAGTTAACTGCTGACCGCTCACTGTGCTTAAATTTGTTAGTTGACTAAATTGTTCAAGCTGTTCAGACCATGAGCGGTCGCCTAGTAGAAGTGATTATAATATTATTAGGTATTAGGTACGTACCTTAGCTACATTCTTTTTCTTCCTTAGTGGAAGCTAGAACTTACGTGGACCCAAACTTCATTTTTCAAATACGTTTTCCAAAATTTCCAATGACTTCCTGGTTCAGAAATTGATCTCACAACAAACCTACAATCATAACTTCCCCCTCTACCGACTCACCCCCTCATCAGTATAGTTACCTATGGTAACTATAGCATTTCCCTCCCTAGTAAAACTTATAGGTAATTGACGGATTTTATGTCAATTTAATTGACATAAAATCCTTGACGGGTTTTTTCTTTCTTTACTGGTAGGTAGACTATTTTTTCTCTTCCAAGGTCACCCAATGTGTAGTCGGTTTCCATTAGGTGCACAACTGCACACCACAAAGTTGTCCATATTCAACTTGGATTTACTACTTGTCTACTGGACACTACAAAAGTTTCTGACAAAATATTTCAGAACATTTCCAACTGACGTCTCACGAGTCACGATGTTTGCCGCAGACACAGTAAGTTAACTTATAACATTTCTTGTTAAAATGAACATTTCATGTGATTTTATAGAATTGGTTTTGTATAATCTTGTACAATCCTCTGGTTCGACTCTTGTGTCATGTTGGGGTCAAAATGTTTCAATTTTAATTCAATCACATCATTGGTTATGTATAATCTTGTACAATCCTCTGGTTCGACTCTTGTGTCATGTTGGGGTCAAAATGTTTCAATTTTAATTCAATCACATGATATTGGGATATTCTCTTGTGCTCTGTAGAGTAAAGCCTTGTATCATTGGGGAAACTTTCAATCTTCTTTCTAATTTGTTTCTTGGTTTCATACAATACAATAGAAGTGTAGTCATCTGTTGTCAACTCCTGTACATACTTGGTGTCGCATATCTGTAGGTAGATATTCCATATGAATGTTACACATACCTACGGTCGTTACGCTGGTTATGTTTCCATGTCTAAGTCTCGTTTTACCATCATGTGGCTCTAAATTCTCTCGAATCTCGCCTAACACACTTTTTATTTCTCCACTTTTACTTTCTTGTTATTACAACTTGTAGGACGACATATTATGCACTCAACACATGTTATCGGCGAGATTATCTACTCATGCACAAACTTTGAAAGTCATCTCAAACAACTGTTCACCTGTAGTATGCGTTACCTGTGGTTATGAGAGTCGAATTCTTCAAACAAATGAAACACCGTGACTTTCCATCTGCACGGGCGCAGGCTGAATGACCTTGTTTAAAATTTCGAACAATATTCAAAAGTGGGTGGAAATGTGAAATTAGTATGCGTTACCTGTGGTACTTGTTATGAGAGTCAAATTCTTCAAACAAATGAAATACCGTGACTTTCCATCTGCACGGGCGCAGGCTGAATGACCTTGTTTAAAATTTCGAACAATATTCAAAAGTGGGTGGAAATGTGGAATTTAAAGCACGGTAATTTTATAGTTCATAGTCAAGATTTTGATTCGTTTTATCTGGATCACTTGTTATGAGAGTCAAATTCTTCAAACAAATGAAACACCGTGACTTTCCATCTGCACGGGCGCAGGCTGAATGACCTTGTTTGAAATTTCGAAAAATATTCAAAAGTGGGTGGAAATGTGGAATTTAAAGCACGGTAATTTTATAGTTCATAGTCAAGATTTTGATTCGTTTTATCTGGATCGGTTCTGATCTCAAGTTCTCAATATGAGCGAGAATAGCGAGATTAATGGCTAAATCGTGAGTTTCGAAGCTTAATAATCAACGCTAAAGAACACGTAAATAAGAACAATCAGGTAAGCTACCCAATACCTATACTTGCTCTCAATATGAGCGAGAATAGCGAGATTAATGGTTAAATCGTGAGTTTCGAAGCTTAATAATCAACGCTAAAGAACACGTAAATAAGAACAATCAGGTAAGCTACCCAATACCTATACTTGCAGTATTTCCATGTGATTTGGACGTCGATTTTTTATCGCTTTTTGTGAGTCGACCATTCTAAACCTTGACCACATGACCACTCTCTCTACTCTACTTTTGGTCATAATGCAAGGATTGATAAACTTGTTTAAGTGGGTAAAAAAATATAGATAATAATTGCAGAGAAACAATGCATACCGAAACATTATGTTAAATTCAATGAATAAGGCTTTGAGTAAACCTACCAACTATTACAGACAGACCAAACATCGTCTACAAACTACAAATTGTGAGTCGACCATTCTAAACCTTGACCACATGACCACTCTCTTTACTCTACTTTTGGTCATAATGCAAGGATTGATAAACTTGTTTAAGTGGGTAAAAAAATATTCTAATTGTAGAGAAACAATGCATACAGAAACATTATGTTAAATTCAATGAATAAGGCTTTGAGTAAACCTACCAACTATTACAGACAGACCAAACATCGTCTACAAACTACAAATCCACACTGACATATCATTGACAACGTAGGCAGTAAACATGGTAAGTAGCTTACCTTACTAAACAAGCATAGCTACAACAACAACATACACAACAGTGAAAACATTACCCAAATTGAACCCAGCGTTACTTTACATGGATAAAATTGACAACGTAGGCAGTAAACATGGTAAGTAGCTTAGCTTAGCTTACTAAACAAGCATAGCTACAACAAAAACAACAACAACAACAACAACAACATACACAACAGTGAAAACATTACCCAAATTGAACCCAGCGTTACTTTACATGGATAACGTTCCCCCCTCACAATAGAAAGACATTGAGAAAACGACTACTCGAGTATTAGACATCCTAATGAGGTGAGAAACACATCAACAATATATGAAACATACACAACAGTGAAAACATTACCCAAATTGAACCCAGCGTTACTTTACATGGATAACGTTCCCCCCTCACAATAGAAAGACATTGAGAAAACGACTACTCGAGTATTAGACATCCTAATGAGGTGAGAAACACATCAACAATATATGAAATACATTCATGTTGATAAATAACAATATTCGCTTTGATGAGAAACTAGCAATAGAATATGACGATGTGCAAATATACCCAGGCGCTACTCAATAGTACCCATATCAGAGAGGTAATCGAATTCTTTGTCAGCTGAGGTGGTGGAATATGACGATGTGCAAATATACCCAGGCGCTACTCAATAGTACCTACCCATATCAGAGATGTAATCGAATTTTTTGTCAGCTGAGCTGGTAGTGTTTATGGAAAACTTTCAAGTTAGAGTGTAAGAAACACCTTTTGACTGTGAAAGTTTTAAAGCTAACAATCGTCTGAGAGTTATCTTCTAAAATCTAACATCAATATTGGCGTCTTTAACAAAAGGATCTATTCTCGATCATCTCTAAATCAGGGCCTGAAGATCAGCCATGGGAACCTTTATAAATGTATGTGAATCTTGGTCAATGTTTACATTCTTATCTGTCCATAATGACTCAAAGTTGATGTAAACGTGCATGGTCTATGGTCTTTCATTTGTCTGACTGGGCGCTTGTGATGAAATTTTGCTCAACTCTGAATTATGAACAATGTTTCATTAATACCATCATTCACGCCAAAAGCAGTCCCAAGCACATCCAAGTTTAGAATGGCTTCAGGCAAAATAAGTTCTTAAAGCTCAGTTGCTCTGTGAATTTGCATTTGCAACAGAGTAAAAGCAATATTTCTTACCAAGTTACAAGGTATAAATACATAATAGCTCCTACACCTTGGTGATGGCAGCCCGATTTGGTCAATAGTTCATGATGATCTCAAACGGCCAAACAAGTGTCCACCACGCTTGCATTGTAAGTTCTTAAAGCTCAGTTGCTCTGTGAATTTGCATTTGCAACAGAGTATAAAAGCAATATTTCTTACCAAGTTACAAGGTATAAATACATAATATCTCCTACACCTTGGTGATGGCAGCCCGATTTGGTCAATAGTTCATGATGATCTCAAACGGCCAAACAAGTGTCCACCACGCTTGCATTTTCTAAACTTCTGCAATAAATCATTAAATCACTTAAGTAGGTGGATGCGTACAGGAATCTCTAACGTAAAACTGCAAATAAACAACCTTCATTTGAAGTACGATCAATAATTATGGCCCGTTTCCACACTCGTTGCAGTAAATCAGTAATGCACTGAATCCTGGCATATTACGCCAAAGTATTACTCACACAAGTGGCAATTAAATAGGTACACATTCCGTCTCCATTAGAACATTTTATAATTTATAGAAGTTCATGATCATCTGTGAAAGCAAACTATGGCTCACGTTGTGAAGTCAATTATTCGTGTTAATGCTCAGGTATTTCGCGAGTCTAGAGGATATCAGGAGTTATGACAGCACAAGAACTTCTATCTTAATACTGAATGGAGACTCACATGTGAAAGTACTACATGCATAGTGGAAGAAACGTGATCAACATAGTGATCTCTTCGTATTTGGTAGCAAGATGTAAACCAATTTATATTCACATTCAAGGTTAGGTAATGAATTTTAACGTTGCTAACACTGCATTTAACTCGTCCATAATTACAATCATCAATTCATCAAATCGGGCAATTATGTTCTCATTTTACGATGGTTTAAAAAAACATATGGTAAGTATTTCTCGATTTTCCATGTTTTGACCATTCGTAAATAAGTTCTACATACATATTTAATGTTATATTCTAGTGTTAGTGCTACCTATTCATGAGAAGGTTGTTCAGGTCTATGTAACCATTGTTGGATGTTGTGGCCACTCCTTTGACTTTCAACCCGTTCATATTAATTAAATAGGTACACATTCCGTCTCCATTAGAACATTTTATAGAAGTTCATGATCATCTGTGAAAGCAAACTATGGCTCACGTTGTCAAGTCAATTATTCGTGTTAATGCTCAGGTATTTCGCGAGTCTAGAGGTTATCAGGAGTTATGACAGCACAAGAACTTCTATCTTAATACTGAATGGAGACTCACATGTGAAAGTACTACATGTTGTATAGTGGAAGAAACGTGATCAACATAGTGATCTCTTCGTATTTGGTAGCAAGATGTAAACCAATTTATATTCTCATTCACATTCAAGGTTAGGTAATGAATTTTAACGTTGCTAACACTGCATTTAACTCGTCCGTAATTACAATCATCAATTCATCAAATCCATTCAAGGTTAGGTAATGAATTTTAACGTTGCTAACACTGCATTTAACTCGTCCATAATCATACAATCATCAATTCATCAAATCGGGCAATTATGTTCTCATTTTACGATGGCTTAAAAACATATACATAGGTAGGTATTTCTCGATTTTCCATGTTTTGACCATTCGTAAATAAGTTCTACATACATATTTAATGTTATATTCTAGTGTTAGTGCTACCCTACTGTCAAGGTATAGGACTTTGTACACTTACCCAAAGGAATTTATAGTCTGTTTTCATGTCATGGTAGGATGCCTAGATTCCAGTTGGATTCAGAAAATCAGAACTTGAGGTGTTGAAGGAGATCTACGGATTGTAGAATTGCTCACCTTACCCCTAATTTTATATGTATTTGACTGATTTTATATGGGATTACCTGATGCCTGATTCACTCGAAATATTAACCTTGCCCGGCATAGAACTTGAATATATTAGTTGCTCTTAAATTGTATAGGTGACTCACAACTGTGGTCTAGTAATGTATTATATTCTGAGCATTCACTAAAGACATGCTTATGTAGAACTGTGGTCTAGTAATTTATTAGGTATATTCTGAGCATTCACTAAAGACATGCTTATGTGAATGTTGTCAGTGAAGTTTGTGGATGTTTTTTCTTCAGTGAAGCTTGAAATATTCGTTGTGAATGTTGTTTCTTCAGTAAATAGAAATATTTCCATAGCAAGGGAACCGACATTGACAGTACTGTCAAGGTATAGGACTTTGTACACTTACCCAAAGGAATTTATAGTCTGTTTACATGTCATGGTAGGATGCCTAGATTCCAGTTGGATTCAGAAAACCAGAACTTGAGGTGTTGAAGGAGATCTACGGATTGTAGAATTGCTCACCTTACCCCTAATTTTATATGTATGTATTTGACTGATTTTATATGGGATTACCTGATGCCTGATTCACTTGAAATATTAACCTTGCCCGGCATAGAACTTGAATATATTTGGTTAAATGTAGAGAACCATAACCACAATACGAGTATTATCAAAAACGTTATTGCTAAAAAAATAATTATCATACTCGTAGGTAGGTACATAAAAAATATGATACAATGTTCAGATATTCCAAAGTATAATCGTAGGTGACAGTGACACCAGAAAGAGCTAACACAGACGTAATAATTGTGTATGACCCTAGATGCAAATCGGGCACCCATCCATATGCTGGCCATCATCAACGTCTCTTAACGAAGGTGGTCTGATGGCAGTTGGCAAATATTACTAAATACCTTGCCACCTCTGCGGGTGTCTTGTGATTTATTAGATTTGAGTTGTGACTCATATTTCTGTAATCTGATTCATTTGATTTGTCCTGTCATCTTTTGACCTCAGATAGATCTATCGACTCTGAAAAAGTACCACTGTTGACTCAGTTCATAATTTCCAAGGTATTTCCCGATTCCATGTGGTATTTGCTCGTATTTTTCCTCTAGTTCACTATATGATCGTAGGTGACAGTGACACCACAAAGAGCTAACACAGACGTAATAATTGTGTATGACCCTAGATGCAAATCGGGCACCCATCCATATCCTGGCCATCATCGACGTCTCTTAACGAAGGTGGTCTCATGGCAGTTGGCAAATAGTACTAAATACCTTGCCACCTCTGCGGGTGTCTTGTGATTTATTTGATTTGAGTTGTGACTCATATTAAATTTCTGTAATCTGATTCATTTGATTTGTCCTGTCATCCTTTGACCTCAGATAGATCTATCGACTCTGAAAAAGAACTTATCCATATTTTGATCTAGTATTCTAGTCTCAGGGTTAATCATGAGAAGGTTGTTCAGGTCTATGTAACCATTGTTGGATGTTGTGGCCACTCCTTTGACTTTCAACCCGTTCATATTACCTATTCTTTTCATGATATTGAACGCCTCGATAATCTTAATATCATGCTAAGGACTCCTAGAATTCTAGAATAACAAACATTTCCTGGATTCTTGCCTGGTAACTATGCTAGATTAATTTATGTTTTTAAACTGAGATAGATATCTGCTCGTTTGTTTAAAATGACATTGAATCCTTGAAGATTTTTCCCCCAGAAATAAAAGATAACTTTCAAATTTCAAAGGAATAGTAGGTATTCCTTTCTATTTTGGAATTTTCATTACCAGTTGTAGTGTTGAGTTTGTGTGTTGATGCATACCTAATTATCTTTTTTATAAAATAAAATATGAACCTACTATAAGTAAAATGGGTTAGGAAGATAATCTGCTAAAGATGTCTTACATTGTCCTACCTATGTCTACCCAGCAGAACTAGTAGATCAGGGCATATTTTCATAGGAGAGATTAATAAAATCACACTATTATCGTTTATTATGTCCTCCTTCTTTTCGCCTATGAATAGGCTGATGTTATCGGTGTGTTGATGCATACCTAATTATCTTTTTTTATAAAATAAAATATGAACCTACTATAAGTAAAATGGGTTAGGAAGATAATCTGCTAAATATGTCTTACATTGTCCTACCTATGTCTACCCAGCAGAACTAGTAGATCAGGGGATATTTTCATAGGAGAGATTAATAAAATCACACTATTATCGTTTATTATGTCCTCCTTCTTTTCGCCTATGAATAGGCTGATGTTATCTATTAATGTCGACCTTTTCCTCTATTTATAATGCTTACCTATCATGGTTGATAGTTTCTTCAGTTTTTCGTTCAACACCCAAGTCACAGATTTGTTTTGCTAATTCTTGGAATTCGACTTTTCAACTTTCATGTCATATTCCATAATCTATTCACCCACTATCTTCCTAATATCTTTTGCATCGCATCGGTTTGTTTTCTTCTGATGACTAGTCCATATAGTTGCATATTTGCTATTTTCCATAAAGTTATATTCTTTGAACACGCCCTGAGGTATTATGTCATACGAGTTGCCATTATCGTCATCACTGACGATTATCAGTATCAGCAGTATATTAATTGTAGCATAAAAAACCAGAACCTGTCTTCTGAGAGATCACGAGTCACGAGTTGTACAGCTCTTCACTTCCAAGGTCCAATGTACAAAGTCAAAGGTGTGATCCAATTATTTATTAACACTGATGTCCATGTATTGTATAGGTACCGACGCGACGTTATTTATGTACTAGTACATGTAGATACCTACGAATAGATAAATAATTGAAAGTAAAAAATTACTTGTTGGGAAATAATAAAATTATCTGTGTACTGATGAAAAATCAGCGTGAATGAGCAAAAGTTAGTGCACCTTAGATTTGTTTTTCATGACTTGATCTTTTACCATTTATTAGGTGGGATTTTCTGACGGAAAGTTGATAGACAATATTTTCGATTCCCAACTTTTTTAAACCAATCATTGATCTAAAAAGTAACATCAATGATCATTGGCTAGTCAAACATAATTTTTATTTATTTATAATTATTGCTATTCCCAAACTCCTCGCCCCCATCCTAATCACAGTTGAAGTCACGCATTCGCGACCCTGTTTTTGCTATATGGTTCATCGATTTTATCAACCTACCAAATCACCAAATTGACAAAAAAAAATATATATAGGTATATCTTGGTTGTCAAGGATGTGGTTTTCTTATTTGGAACCTAAGCCGAGGGTCACCCAGCCAAATCTTCTCCAACGTCTGCCAAATTGGAGACAAGGAGAGTGTGTATTGGGAGATAATCTCTGATCTTTCAAGTCTATAATATTGCTGATCATGGATGTTCTATTTTACCATTACTAGTATCGACATTCGACAGATTAACAGAAAGTTACTATTAACGTGTGTCCAAACATGGTCGATCGACGAGGTGAATCTATGTTATCTAGGCAGTGCAGTGGACGGCTCAGTCAACATCGATCGATGTCGATCGACGGCCGGTCAAATATGTGTGGACACAGCTTTCCCCATCATTCGGTGACAAGCTACCCGCCTTCTCAGATAAACCTCATCCAGCCTGGACGGGGCCGGGCAAAGCCAGCAGTACGAGATTGCCCAGATGGTCAATTGGTCACCCATCCAGATACTAACCACACATCTCGTGCCTTAACTTCAGAGCATCCTGTAGGTATGCAGATTCGTATAAGCTTAACATAACTATTAGAGCTGTTTGCCTCTACACCTAAGTCTCACAGTGGGCTTTTTGCATCCTGTAGCTTAACCCAACTTTTAGGGCTGTTAGCCCCTACACATCAGAGCCTCAAAGTGGGCTTTTTGCATCCTGTTCCTGTAGCTTAACCCAACTTTTAGGGCTGATTGGCCCTAAGCCTCAGAGTGGGCTTTTCGCATCCTGTTCCTGTAGGTTAACCCAACTTTTAGGGCTGTTAGCCCCTACACATCAGAGCCTCAAAGTGGGCTTTTTGCATCCTGTTCCTGTAGCTTAACCCAACTTTTAGGGCTGATTGGCCCTAAGCCTCAGAGTGGGCTTTTCGCATCCTGTTCCTGTAGGTTAACCCAACTTTTAGGGCTGTTAGCCCCTACACATCAGAGCCTCAAAGTGGGCTTTTTGCATCCTGTTCCTGTAGCTTAACCCAACTTTTAGGGCTGTTTGGCCCTAAGCCTCAGAGTGGGCTTTTAGCATCCTGTAGGTAATCTAATTAAATTTATTTTGTGTCATCTATGTGATAATTTGGACCCCTGCCAAGGCCCAACGCGGAAGGCTGTTCTCCGTCTATAATAAAACCATTAACAAAGCACCACAGGTTTGGAAATTTATTTCTGAAGCGCGAACTGCTTGGAATTTTCAACGTTTTTTTGGCAACACAAAAACGAGATGTACATGTTTTTTCTTTATTTCATATTTAATTATGTATTTAGATTTATAATTTTTGCACGTGAATAGTGACTGAGGTATGGTCCATTATTATGTAACGTTTTCGTCTTTGTGTTGGAGTTGGATTTTTTGTTTGGGTCATTATCATTTACACTCCAAGTTTCTGCAATATTACGCATGCTGTCGTGTATATCGGGGTCATAATGATTCTTCCAATTCTGCATTGCAGAAATTTTCAAACAAATAATTATATTAAAATTACAATCAAAGCGTCCATAATGTTCACCAAAAACTTACCTCAGCTGCATGGTTTTGTACAGGTATTTGAATGCTGAGGTGAGGCAGTAGTTTTCCTTGTCGTTGGCAAATGAAGCTCCCAAAAGTTCGAGAGCGTCTATTTTCTCTTCAATAGTGACGCCAGACTTATGCACCAGGAATTCCACGACTTCAGCTTGGGTCCTCTCGGCTGCCGACATGAGAGGGGTCATTCCTGGAAATCCAGGGAAGGCTATTATTGTGGGACGAAATTCTTCCTATATTTTTGCTACTACAACAGGAGACTGAAGTCATTTCGGCATTTTTCACATACTCTAGCATTTGTATCCTTGTCTTCTTGGGGCTTATCCTGTGAAATTATCTTCAATTTTCCCTTCTTAAATCTTTGTTTCAGTTGTTCAGTAGGAGTAGGACAGTCCTAATGAGGTATTCTATTGATTTGTTGCGTAAACTGCACTAAAACCTAATGGATCAGTAAATCAGTTAGCATGATGGAATACCCCGCCTTGTCTATTACCGTTTAAACCGGGCGAATAATCAGCGCTTTGTTTAACACTTAGTCCATTAGTGTCTTACACTTCCTGACAGTGCTGTTCAGTAGATGAAGAGCTCATTGAAGAAGAGTGAATGTCTACTTTTTTAATGCGTGAAGTTTCAAATATCTTTCTTAATGCATGCAGCCTTGTATCAGGTATCAGGGTTTTTCAAACTGTTAATTTCTTGTTTGGAATCTTCATTACTTTTGTGGGTATTACCTCGCCATGGGTTTTTTCCTTTATGACCTTTATCCAGTCAAGACAATCCTACTGTACAAGAAGACTATCACAAAATGCCAAACAAATGATATTTTCCCAATGGGATGTCATTCTCGTTGCTTCCTCATATGCTACAAAGTACAAACTAATTCATTTTCATTTTCCCAATGGGATGTCATTCTCGTTGCTTCCTCATTTGCTACAAAGTACAAACTAATTCATTTTTCAAAGAAATCAGACCATCACGTAATCCATCTTCCCGTGGGCTCTTCAGAGGTTTTTTACTCACAACAGTCACAACCCACAGTAATCTTAACAAGACCGAGTATTACTTCGCCATGGGTTTTTTCCAGTCAAGACCTTTATCCAGTCAAGACAATCCTACTGTACAAGAAGACTATGACAAAATGCCAAACAAATGATATTTTCCCAATTGGATGTCATTCTCGTTGCTTCCTCATATGCTACAAAGTACAAACTAATTCATTTTTCAAAGAAATCGGACCATCACGTAATCCATCTTCCCGTGGGCTCTTCAGAGGTTTTTTACTCACAACAGTCACAACCCACAGTAATCTTAACAAGACCGAGTGACTATTTAGAATAATTACTCTTTATGTGTTAGAAGCGCGGATAGTTACAGTTGTAATAGTCACGGTAACATTTAAGAAGATCTTAGCATTGATTTTCAGTTCGACCTAAAAAAAAAGTTGCTCTTAAATTGTATAGGTGACTCACAACTGTGGTCTAGTAATGTATTATATTCTGAGCATTCACTAAAGACATGCTTATGTGAATGTTGTCAGTGAAGTTTGTGGATGCTTTTTCTTCAGTGAAGCTTGGAATATTCGTTGTGAATGTTGTTTCTTCAGTAAATAGAAATATTTCCATAGCAAGGGAACCGACATTGACAGTTCTGTCAAGGTATAGGACTTTGTACACTTACCCAAAGGAATTTATAGTCTGTTTACATGATGTCATGGTAGGTTGCCTAGATTCCAGTTGGATTCAGAAAATCAGAACTTGAGGTGTTGAAGGAGATCTACGGATTGTAGAATTGCTCACCTTACCCGTAATTTTATATGTATGTATTTGACTGATTTTATATGGGATTACCTGATGCCTGATTCACTCGAAATATTAACCTTGCCCGGCATAGAACTTGAATATATTCTCAAGGAGTCAAGGTTTCACATTTCCTATATTTTCAAACAAAGAACTATGAAGCTTTCCTAAACAGCACAAAAAGGTTTTCCACGCCTTCATTGAAGCTGGATAAAGGCAGCAACGCCTTCAATGAAGCTAGAGCTAGCTTAGAGGCCTAGAACAGTAATTATTCAGAAATTTTGTGGCAGGGATAAATTATTTTTAGTTTGCTGACATAGCGTGCAAGATGTCCAAAGGCATATGATTAAAATTAAAAATTCCATTATCGAAAACAGCATTAAAAACCTATTTAACCCTGTTCCTCAAGAACTTTGATGAAAATCGATTAATTATTCATTAGATCATTAGGTAGTATTTATTTCTCATTTTTTATACCTGTAAAATAAAATAAAAAATATCACAAGGTTCCCAAGAACATAATAAAGTCATCAAAAAAATTTAAATGAAGTTTACTGTCTAGGGCAGCACACCGGTATTACGTAAGATCAAGTTAGAACATCATCATAATTATTCATCAGCAATTAAGGTATACGAAAAGCTATTATTGTGGGACGAAATTCTTCCTATATTTTTGCTACTACAACAGGAGACTGAAGTCATTTCGGCATTTTTCACATACTCTAGCATTTGTATCCTTGTCTTCCTGTGAAATTATCTTCAATTTTCCCTTCTTAAATCTTTGTTTCAGTTGTTCAGTAGGAGTAGGACAGTCCTAATGAGGTATTCTATTAACGAAAAACTATTATTGTGGGACGAAATTCTTCCTATATTTTTGCTACTACAACAGGAGACTGAAGTCATTTCGACATTTTTCACATACTCTAGCATTTGTATCCTTGTCTTCTTGGGGCTTATCCTGTGAAATTATCTTCAATTTTTCCTTCTTAAATCTTTGTTTCAGTTGTTCAGTAGGAGTAGGACAGTCCTAATGAGGTATTCTATTGATTTGTTGCGTAAACTGCACTAATGGACAGTCCTAATGAGGTATTCTATTGATTTGTTGCGTAAACTGCACTAAAACCAGTAATGGATCAGTAAATCAGTTAGCATGATGGAATACCCCGCCTTGTCTATTACCGTTTAAACCGGGCGAATAATCAGCGCTTTGTTTATTCCATGATCTAACATCCTGGGTGTAGGGCACACACCTGATTTTGTATTATGATTTTGTATTATGATCTATGTATTCTATGTAGATTACAAGCTTACGTATAGGGGCGATAATGTCAGGGCTAATTAGAACTTATCTATTAATGAGATACGTCAAAGGTGTGTTGTTACATCGACGTTATTAATAGGTAATTATGTGTGTTATAATGGTGTTAAATATTTACGTACATGAGTTTCATATTCGTTTGCCTATCTAATACATTATGCTGTCATCGCCATCATCATCATTATCATGGGCATCTAATGTCTATCCATTGATGAACAAAAGGTCCCTTTTTAATCTGTTCTCGGAGTTCTATATCTTGAGAAACATGAGTGTCATAGCTAAATTTCCCTGATACATCAGCTTGCTTACTAAATCACGAGGTATTCCAATACCTATAAGAATAACCATAATATACTCCTACTTAAGTAATATTAATTAGTACCTATACCTTTAAGTTATCAAGACGTCAAAGGTGTGTTGTTACATCGTTATTAATAGGTAATTATGTGTGTTATAATGGTGTTAAATTTTTTCGCACATGAGTTTCATATTTGTTTGCCTATCTAATACATTATGCTGTCATCGCCATCATCATCATCATTATCATGGGCATCTAATGTCTATCCCTTGATGAACAAAAGGTCCCTTTTTAATCTGTTCTCGGAGTTCTATCTTGAGAAACATGAGTGTCATAGCTAAATTTTCCTGATACATCAGCTTGCTTACTAAACCACGAGGTATTCCAATACCTATAAGAATAACCATAATATACTCCTACTTAAGTAATATTAATTAGTACCTATACCTTTAAGTTATCAAGCTATAATTATGCTGAAAATATTTGAAAAATTATTGGATACGTGTATTCTTCTCTAGGTAAAGTTAGTAGGTAGGTACATAATTTTTTTCCTTAAATAAACCTAGGTATTTTCCACGGATAATTTACCACCTAATTCTAACTACCAAGATACCAATCTAAATGCTGAAAATACTTGAAAATGCTTATCAAATAGGTACCTACTAAAAGTACTAAATCAGGGTTACACCGCACCAGTCTGCTTCTAAGCAACCCACAGTATGTGGTAGTCCGTCCAGTAGATTTTACTGTCCTAGAAGTAAAACACTCAAATCACTTAATGGTGATTCTCCTATAGTTCCACTATATAAGATATTATAAATCTACTACATTATGTACGATAGTATAGGTCTCTTATGTACGATAGTATGTGTGTACAATGTACGATAATTGGCCAGGCACACATACTATTTTGTTTCATAACTTACCATCCCCAATGTTACAACCAGGTGTCGGACCAATCTCATGGTTTGATTGAAAAGTCGTGCGAGTCTAAAGCGAATCACCTGACCGATTTGTTGATGAAATAATGGGTTACTAGTGACCAGTGGCGGACTACATGGGTTAATACTGAAATAATGGGTTACTAGTCACTAGTGACGAACTACATAGTACCGATGAAATAATGGGTTACCTTGTTACCTACCTACTAGAGACTAGTGGCGAACGAGGAACATTTTCTTAACAATCATGATTTAAATTCTACCTTTTGTCTGTTTCAGGTATGTCAAATTAATATCTGTTGAGAGCTTTACAGTTTAGACTTTAGATGGATCAACTTAGTGCCCCGCTGATTTGCAGGTAAGGTTGTTGTTGTTGTAGTAGCCATTGCCCAAGTCAAACGGATCAATCCCCCTCTGTAGTTGGTAGTCCTAGGAGATTTGCCACATCAATTGGTTTTAAGCCATAGATCCATAGGTGTGAGTTGTGTGGGCTTTGATGGATTATTGAAGAGGTGCAGATAAGGTCTTCTCTAAATGTTGGGTTTTCTTCACTAAAACTGAATTGTGATATTTGCACAAATTCCAGATTAAACGAGTGAAATTGGGCACAAATACCGCCTACAGAAAGATCAGGTTAGAAGACCAAAATGGGAGACTTGTAGTAGCTTGTGTACCGGACACCAGTCAGAAGATCTGGCTGGGGGAAGAGGTGCAGGTAAGGTCTTCTCTAAATGTTGGGTTTTCTTCACTAAAACTGAATTGTGATATTTGCACAAAATTCAGATTAAACGAGTTAAATTGGGCACAAATATCGCCTACAGAAAGATCAGGTTAGAAGACCAAAATGGGAGACTTGTAGTAGCTTGTGTACCGGACACCAGTCAGAAGATCTGGCTGGGGAGACATGGCATAGCGTGTGTACCGGACTCAATAGGTATAAGTATTTCTGGCATGTACCCCAGGATACGTCAGGTTAGACATGACTGTCATAAGCCGTCATAGAAAATGATGCCGACACAACATGCATCACTGTCACTGATTTGTCTTCAGAACCGGATGGCAGTATTAACTCAGAGCAGTCATCGAGATATGAGTATGGGCTGGGAGCAAAGTTGCTAGGAATTGTATCATTGCCAAGTAGTGATTCTGAAGATACCGGTGGAAACTGGAAACAATGTTGGTGGATCTAAAAATCAACATCACGTTTCGGTGAACAATCCTACATCCTAACAAAACAAAAACAAAACGTCAAATTGTTGGAACAAAGATGAATCAGGTTATGGGTATGGACGAGATATAACCACCACCAGAAAAATCTAGATTTCGTGTCTAAAGCTGTGTCCACACATAGTCGACGTCGAGCGCCGTAGATCAACGAGGTAAATCTGTGTGGTCGAGGCTGTGTACGGTTTGAATCGACATTGATTGACGGCGTTGACTATGTGTGGACGCAGCTTTAGAGTACCTATATAACCTTAGGTATGGTAAACAATTATTAATAAAATGGGATGTACATAAAAAGTACTATTCATGTACATAATGTCTTCATAATGAACGTAACTTACCTATACGAGTACCTACCTATTTCATTTGCAATTCTGTAATTAATAGTTCTGAGCGTCTTAATTATTACTACTTCTTAACACTTTACAGCTGGCAATGAAAATTCCAAAACAGAAAGGGATATTAATTTCAAATTTGAAAGTCATCTTTTGTTCCTGGGAGAAAATGATTCAATGGCATTTTAAACAAACGGGCAGATATCTACCTTAGTTTACCTAGACATAAATTAATTTAGCATACCTACTTACCTACCCAGGCAAGAACCAGGAAATATTTGTTATTCTAGGACTTCTAGAAGTCCTTAGCATTAGAATTATATTGAGGCGTTCAATATCATGAAAGTTAACTTGAACGAGTTGAAAGTCAAAGGAGTGGCCACAACATCCAACAATGGTTACATAGACCTGAACAACCTTCTCATGATTAACCCTGAGACTAGAATACCTACTAACTTTACCTAGAGAAGAATACACGTATCCAATTCACTATCAAAAGTACCCACGTAGGGGCCGTTCTGGTTATAATTTCCTCATTTCACTAGCCTAACAAGCTTTCAAGGACAGGAAGATGATTTTGAATTTTTGAGCCGTGCAAAATTTTATATTCAAGATTTTAATCACTTGGAAATAATAGGGTATTCAGACATGACAAATCATTTTATGTAGGTACTGGATACGTGTATTCTTCTCTAGGTAAAGTTAGTAGTTAGGTACATAATTTTTTTCCTTAAATAAACCTAGGTATTTTCCACGGATAATTTACCACCTAATTCTAACTACCAAGATACCAATCTAATTTTCCTTAAATAAACCTAATAGGTATTTTCCACGGATAATTTACCACCTAATTCTAACTACCAAGATACCAATCTAAATGCTGAAAATACTTGAAAATGCTTATCAAATAGGTACTAAAAGTACTAAATCAGGGTTACACCGCACCAGTCTGCTTCTAATCAACAGTATGTGGTAGTCCGTCCAGTAGATTTTACTGTCCTAGAAGTAAAACACTCAAATCACTTAATGGTGATTCTCCTATAGTTCCACTATATAAGATATTATAAATCTACTACATTATGTACGATAGTATAGGTCTCTTATGTACGATAGTATGTGTGTACAATGTACGATAATTGGAGATTTTACTGTCCTAGAAGTAAAACACTCAAATCACTTAATGGTGATTCTCCTATAGTTCCACTATACAGGGTGGTCCGTGATTTGCGAACCACGCTTATATCTCAGAAACGGCTGGGAATTAAGGAATGAAATAAACGGCCACTATATACGATATTATAGATCTACTACATATGTACGATAGTATAGGTCTCTTATGTACGATAGTATGAGTGTACAATGTACGATAATTGGCCAGGCACACATACTATTTTGTTTCATAACTTACCATCCCCAATGTTACAACCAGGTGTCGGACCACTAAGTAAAATGGGTTATGAAGATAATCTGCTAAAGATGTCTTATGTCTACCAGTCTACCCAGCAGAACTATGAGTAGTAGATCAGGGAACATTTTCACAGGAGAGATTAATAATCACACTATTATTTTCTAATGTTTTCCTTCTTTCTGACTATAAATAGGCCCCTTTTACTTATTTCTATTTCGACATTTTGGACCTTTTCCTCAATTTGTTATGCTACCTACCATAGTTTCTTCAGTTTTTCGTTCAACAAATCAACGCCCAACTAACAGATTTCTTTTGTTAGTTCTTGGAATTTGACTTTTCAACTTTTATGCCATATTCCATGAGCTATTCACTGATTCTTGAAATTTGACTTTTCAACTTTCATGTCATATTCCATAATCTATTCACCCACTATCTTCCTATCTTTTGCATCGCATCGGTTTGTTTTCTTCTGATGACTAGTCCATATAGTTGCATGTTTGCTATTTTCCATAAAGTTAAATTCTCTGAACACGCCCTGAGGTATTATGTCATACGAGTTGCTATTATCGTCATCACTGACGATTATCATTATCAGCAGTATTTTAATTGTAGAAGCACAGAATGTCACCTCTTGTCCAAATACCAAACGATCTCATTAGCTCACATCGTGCAATGAAGGAGTAAGGACACATTAATTTGCAATTCGCAAACCCACGTACAAGCAGATTAAAAATATATATTTTTATAGATTAAATATTATAAATTAATTGTAGCATAAAAAACCAGAACCTGTCTTCTGAGAGATCACGAGTCACGAGTTGTACAGCTCTTCACTTCCAAGGTCCAATGTAGGACGCGCGACGTGGTTGACATTTTGGTACAAGATCAGACACACTGCTTAAAGTATTAGGGATTAACCCACTTTAACAATGTCTGATAATATAATTCTACCATTCGCGAGGTTCCAGTACGTAAAGGTGTTGGTGTTTTCGATATTCGAAATCAAACATAGGACCTTTTTGATTTCTTATGGGCAATTAGGCACTATTTTGTAGAGGGATCATTTTCATATCCCGCTTTTTCCGATGGGACTTGGCTGATAATATAATTCTACCATTCGCGAGGTTCTAGTACGTAAAGGTGTTGGTGTTTTCGAGATTCGATATCAAACATATAGGACCTTTTTGATTTCTTATGGGCAATTAGGCACTATTTTGTAGAGGGATCATTTTCATATCCCGCTTTTTCCGATGGGACTTGGATCAGATTCTCAAATAATCTCAACCAGCCTGATTTGAGCCGGGAAAAGTCGGAAGCACTTGATTGCTCAGAACCACGTAAAGTACCTTAACTCCAGTGGACCATTAGGAACAGCTGTATTCGAATTTCAACTTGCGATACTTGCTATCACCGCTGTCCCACTGATGATGTACGATAGCCCATTTTCTAAACTTTTTACGACCGTGATAATATAATTCTACCATTCGCGAGGTTCCAGTACGTAAAGGTGTTGGTGTTTTCGAGATTCGATATCAAACTTAGGACCTTTTTGATTTCTTATGGGCAATTAGGCATTATTTTGTAGAGGGATCATTTTCATATCCCGCTTTTTCCGATGGGACTTGGTTCAGATTCAAATAATCTCAACCAGCCTGATTTGAGCCGGGAAAAGTTGGCAGCACTTGATTTCTCAGATCCAAGTAAAGTACCTACCTTAACTCCAGTGGACCATTAGGAACAGGTGTATTCGAATTTCAACTTGCGATACTCGCTATCACCGCTGTCCCACTGATGATGTACGCTAGCCCATTTTCTAAACTTTTTACGACCTTTGCTACCAACCGTCCAAACTTGTTACCGAATTTCAACTTGCGATACTTGTTATCACCGCTGTCCCACTGATGATGTACGATAGCCCATTTTCTAAACTTTTCACGACCTTTACTACCAACCGACCAAACTTGTTACACCTAAGGATTCAAGAGGTAAAGCGTACGTTTTGTGTACCTTATAACTGTTTCGGTTTACCTATTCTATATAGTGGCTAACTTATCTATTCCACACGCTGGTAAGTTACGTATTCTTCACCGACTTGTATATCTACGGCGTAAACCGAGTATGTGGCACACGCTGGTAAGTTACGTATTCTTCACCGACTTGAATCTCTACGGCGTAAACCGAGTATGTGGTACACATAATTTACATATCATTTGAATTTCAGGACAAATCGCTCAGAGGGGATGGAACCGAAATTTCAAGATTTACATATACCTTGCGAAAAGTGTAGGTATACCCATCTACATATATTATACCTAATTCTATACAACGATAATTGGCCAGGCACACATACTATTTTGTTTCATAACTTACCATCCCCAATGTTACAACCAGGTGTCGGACCAATCTCATGGTTTGATTGAAAAGTCGTGCGAGTCCAAAGCGAATCACCTGACCGATTTGTCGATGAAATAATGGGTTACTAGTGACCAGTGGCGGACTACATGGGTTAATACTGAAATAATGGGTTACTAGTCACTAGTGACGAACTACATAGTACCGATGAAATAATGGGTTACCTTGTTACCTACCTACTAGAGACTAGTGGCGAACGAGGAACATTTTCTTAACAATCATGATTTAAATTCTACCTTTTGTCTGTTTCAGGTATTAAAGCGAATCACCTGACCGATTTGTTGATGAAATAATGGGTTACTAGTGACCAGTGGCGGACTACATGGGTTAATACTGAAATAATGGGTCAATAGTCACTAGTGACGAACTACATAGTACCGATGAAATAATGGGTTACCTACTTACCTACCTACTAGAGACTAGTGGCGAACGAGGAACATTTTCTTAACAATCATGATTTAAATTCTACCTTTTGTCTGTTTCAGGTATGTCAAATTAATATCTGTTGAGAGCTTTACAGTTTAGACTTTAGATGGATCAACTTAGTGCCCCGCTGATTTGCAGGTAAGGTTGTTGTTGTTGTTGTTGTAGTAGCCATTGCCCAAGTCAAACGGATCAATCCCCCTCTGTAGTTGGTAGTCCTAGGAGATTTGCCACATCAATTGGTTTTAAGCCATAGATCCATAGGTGTGAGTTGTGTGGGCTTTGATGGACAATTGAAGAGGTGCAGTAGCCATTGCCCAAGTCAAACGGATCAATCCCCCTCTGTAGTTGGTAGTCCTAGGAGATTTGCCACATCAATTTTTAGCCCATTGTCTGAAAGTCGTGTGATGAAATTATCATACTTGGAAATTGTCAATTCTAAAAGAGTCTCATAAGACATGATTCTCACTCTCAATAGTCTCACATGTGTTAATTATGATACGGCTATTTATCTACCCTTGTTAACTTCCTACGCATGCAATTTTCCTTATAACTAGTAGGTATCTACTAAAAACGTTTTATCTCACACGCTATGTCAACATAACCCATTCTATTACTGATTTCTTTCACACTTGTATAGTTTAATCAATGGTGCTCATTTTTTGGCTTCCATAGGACTTTTCAGTCCTATGGAAGCCAAAAAAATTACTCCAGCAGTAGGCTACTACTATTATTGTGGTTAAATTCCCAAATTATATGGAGGATAAAATTTTGGGACTGAACCTACGTCCTCCTGTTTACCACTACATCACCGATGGAAAATTAAAACCATCAGCAAGATAACGGGTTAATTGTCCTCACAGCAATAAACACTATTTCTTGTTATTAAAACTAGTGACAATACTTATAATGACAAACAGTATAGATTGATTTCTTTTAGAACAAACTAAGTTGCCATTTCACGATTTATTATTGTTCTACAAGGAAACAAGGAACTATTTTTCTTTGGAGTGTAAATTTATTTATTTTACTTTCTAAGAAAAATTAAAGATAGTGATCATTATTTAAAATTAAAAATAAGAAAAGGGGGAAAATGGTATATCCATGCTTTTATTATTCGTTAAAAGCGATCCGAGCATTTCGCATCCTAATGTATTACACAACCAAAGATGATATATCTAAATATAAATACACATCAATGTGGATAATAATATCGCACGTCCGTCTCTTTTTGGGATTAAGTGCCGTAGTTCTTCACGTCCTCAGCACTGTCTTTTTGGCTGTCCAAGATCCCATTGAACTGATGATGAAGCTGGTGGAATCTATTGTTATATCGCAGACAATGTTTGAATATTATTTGATGCGGTCGAATTTTCAGAAATTTATCAATCTGGTCAATTTGATGAAGATGTCGTTTTCCACGATTGATGCTAACATCGTGCGATCTTGTAAGAAAGAAGAAAAAGTTTGGTTCCTTACGTTTTTAGTTTTGACTTCTGCCGGTAAATACACACATCCGTTTTAACAATTTTGTAATATTTATCGATGATTATTACCTAATTCCTAATTGTCCATAAAAATTATACCCAGAGATGGGACTGAGTACTATCTTTTCTATTTCAAGGTGTTTTAACACTGCACTATTTTTTACTTCGACTCCTGTGGTAAATTTTATAGTCACGTACCTGAAGTACCTACTTACCTACGTGAAGTTCAATAGTGAGGTGCATAGGGTAAACATAAACACTAAGCAGTTTGATAATATGCATAGTGTTGGGCATAAACATAGTTGGGGAGTTTACGTTTATGGTTGGAGTTCACCACAATAATAAATTGCAGTCTAAGTCTAGTTGAGGAGTAGGTATACCTGCGTTTGAAATTTTGAAATGTACCTCTATTTGTACTAGCAATTTTGATAGATACCTACTGACACAATTGCAATAGGTACAATGCTTAAGCATAATAATACCATGTTAGGTGAAAAAAATTGACGGATTACCTGTATTTCGATACCTCATTGTAATTTCTTTATTGAGTGGTTAATTGTTTCCCAACTTTTTACAGCATTTTCACTGTCTGTAGCAGAACCTTTTATTGTGAATTCTGAAGAGTGGAATCAAAAGCGCGCACACTTTTATAGCTATAAACATCCTGAGAATATTGTCCCTATTAATTTTTACACGCCTGGAGGTTTCATAGATTTGTCAAGCCCACCTTTCTATTATATCTATATGATGCTCATGCCGTATTTTGCATGTGATATCATACTGGTTTCTGGTTTGGTTTACACAAGTTTGGGGATATTTAGTATTCATATCAAAGGTAAGTCGATATCTAGTCCGAAATTTTGATTGGAGATGTGCTAAAACTGTTTTTTTTTTTTTTTTTTTTTTTTTTTTTTTTTTTTTTTTTTTTTCCACACATAGTCGACGTCGAGCGCCGTAGATCAACGAGGTAAATCTGTGTGGTCGAGGCTGTGTACGGTTTGAATCGACATTGATTGACGGCGTTGACTATGTGTGGACGCAGCTTTAGAGTACCTATATAACCTTAGGTATGGTAAACAATTATTAATAAAATGGGATGTACATAAAAATTACTATTCATGTACATAATGTCTTCATGATGAACGTAACTTACCTATACGAGTACCTACCTATTTCATTTGCAATTCTGTAATTAATAGTTCTGAGCGTCTTAATTATTACTACTTATTGGTTAAGAGTTATGATTTGGTGTCTCTTCACAAATGAATATCAGACCATCATTATACTCCAATATTAGGTCGGTACTACCTATAATAGTAAATGCTCGTTGTATAAAAAGTTCTATTATTTAATTGGAATTGATCTTTCAGGCCAATACCAAGTGTTACATCGATACATCAAAATGGTAGGACGACAGGAAAAGGATGCTGAGGGCAATTTCAAATATTTCACAAATATCGTGACCGGGCAATATTTTACTTGCGATCCAAGAAATCCCCAAAAAATAACGTTGTGTACTCAGCGAAACAAATCTACAAATAGAAAACAAGTCGATCTCAATGAAAAAACCAAAACAATAATAGGACATATCTTAACACACCACGTGAAAAATGTCCAGACAAAGGAATATGATTTTGATGATTTTACTTTTAGAAAACTTTATTTCAAATTTGACCACAATATTCACAATGATCTACAGATGAATCATTACAATCCAATATACGAAGAATATTTTCTGAAACAAATTATTAAGTATCAACAATTTCTGATGTATTTTCGATACAGAGTAAGTACATGTTTGTCTGTGAATAAATAAAATAGTTAGATATCATAGTCGACCGACACCGATGGATGTCAATAGACGAGATGAATCTAAGTTGTCCAATGTCCAAGTAGTCTGGAGTTTGGACGGTTCAGTCGATGTCGATCGACGGCTGGTCGACCATGTATGGACACATCTTGAGATTTTCGTTTGCAATAAACTTCACTTTCCAACTGTTTTTCTATTCCAGGTTCAAAAGAACATGAGACCTGTCGTCATCAGCACATGCTTCTGTTTTATATCTCTTGTAGCACTGAGCGCCCAAATTATGCTCAAATCACAATACAAATTAGCTTACAGCTTCTGCTTTATTCTTCTTATTCTACATGTGGTCAAGTTGGCCGAATTCAGCAATGGGATCGAAACGTGTAACAGGCAAATTCCGTCAATGCTCTATTTTGACTTTGATTGGTATACGAAAAGTAAATCTATGAAAAACATGGTCAGCTTTATCATCCGGAGATCTCAGAAAAGTGAACATTACGCATTCTTTGGTGGCTTTGTCACATTCCATCGACCACTTTTGCTGTCGTTGATGTCGAAAACCTACACGTTTATCAATTGGTTGATTTATATGAATCGGCATTAGTAACCGGTGGCCGTCAGACGGTTCCAAAGCAACTTCGCATTTTGCAAGTTTTTGACGTCATACTGACGTCACTTCTCAATTATGACATCATTTGGAACTACTAGTGCAATGTTTTCATCTGTAATATTACGTCTATTTGAAAGTGCAAAGTTCTTTAAAGCTTTAAACTATTTTAATTTTATTTCCCTCTCAATTTCCATATTATTATTACCTGGACGCATCTGGGTTATCGTATAATTTATTAAAATTACTCCTCAAAATGAAACATGGGAGAAAAAAGTCATTAATGAGAAAACTCAAATTTTATGTCTCTCTTTTCCCATTAAAAAAAAAATCGTCTAGCTGTTACCTTTGTTAATTACTGTGCTCCAAAGTAACCTATAATAATTAATAATCCTTTTTATGGATACTGGGATACTGGACAAGCTCATGTAAAATTGAAAAATAGACTTTAAATTGTGAGACACCACAGATCCAGCAGATTCCGAAATTGAACTCCAAGCTGTGTTAATTCGAATTTGGGTTGAGTAGTCCACGGTTTTCCCTCTGCTAAAGGCATAAATCTTGTAGATTCTTAAGAGCTTAACCCATCCTTTAGGGCTGTTTGCCCCTACATCTAAGCCTCAGATGGGCCTTTTGTGTATAAGGCATTTATCTAATTTCAGTCTAAGGATTCCACATTGGAATTGACATCTGAAGTTATACGAGTATCTCCAGTCCCACAAGGAAAAAACGGCCAGAATTGACGCACTGCTTCTTCAAGCACCGAACTCTTCTGGAGCCAAATTGAGGACACCGGTGGCGGTTAAAGCGTTAAATCGAAGATTGACTGGAAACTGGCAAAGTTAAATGTTATCTCGAGTCAACGCCCTCTAACCTTGCCGTCCTATTATTAGAAGTACATCAAGACGGTGGAGATGTTATAGTCATGACTGTTAGTGGCGCCTGGAAAGATGAGTCAAATTCGGTACCCATGATTAATTAAGAACATTATTTTTTCTGACTGTAACGAGTTGATAAATCTATCCAGATAAAATTATCCAAATTTATCCAGTCCAGATATGAACTATTTCAAGTCACCTTTGAATATTAACTTCATACCCGGTGAATTAATCATGGGCATGATACACTTTAGGAATGTATCACACATTAGATGACATAGCTCACTCAAAAACTCAAAACTGATATCGTACATATGAGTTGAGATGAGACATGAAGTCTAAAAAAAAAAAATTGCCGAACACACTCTTGTGGGGAGAAATGAAGGAGTCCTATGACTAATATGAGACTATACTCGGGCCAGAAACTACAGATTAATTTCAAATTATTTTTTGACCGAAAGGTGTGTCTACACATAATCGACGCCGTCGATGGATGGTCGACTGAAACCGTACACTGCCTTGAAAACATAGATTCACCTTGTCGTTCGACCATTGACAGTATCGAAGGCGCGGTGTCGACTATGTATGGACAGTGGACACAGCTTAAGAGAATGACTGGGTCAGTCTTCAAGCATACTCCAAATCCCTATGACTTTCCTAAAAGGTCCTCATGACTTGCTCAGCCAATTTCTTTCTATGGGTTCACCTCCTCTTGGTAGTTTCTTAATTCTTCCTTCTGATAGTTCTCTGGTTTCTTTAGAAATATATATACCTAGGTATTCTTTTGTAGGATAATTGGTAGATAACTTTTCAACGCCCATTCCTAATTACAATCAAAACCCTCCCAAGGACATTGGAAACCCAGTGGAAGCCCGGTAACCTATCTAAATGTCCACGCTACACCACTGAATATGAAGATGCCTCAGTAATATTAGTGACTCCAGTGGCTCTACTGGAACCAGCAGGCATCACAACCAGAACCAAAAACCTCCGATGTTTCCGTCAATCGCAAATGTTTAACTACATAGTAGCATAGTACGCACCAATTTGCCAAATGTGGATAAAATTGGCGGCGTATTTTCCTTATGAAATTTTATTGGTTAAGTTATGGTGGGGAATATTTGCAACTTCCCAAAGTTGATGTCTTTGTAAATACATCAGTCAACACGAAAATGTTGATATACCTACATACCTGTAACGAAGATTTTTAGGGACCGTGGTTTTACCCTCCATTTGGTGAAATGGCGACTACCTTACCTACCCGTCTCCTCTAACTCGTCTAGCTGTTACCTTTGTTAATTACTGTGCTCCAAAGTAACCTATAATAATTAATAATCCTTTTTATAATTACCTAAAATTATAGGGTTTTGACAGTGTTTATATTTTCTTCTGTCTCTTAAACATCCATTTTACCTACTTATGTTTAGTTCTTTACTTGCCAACGCAAAGAATCATTCGTAAACACAAATAAAGAATTATCATGTCTTGTAATTGAAAGTAAAAACAAACAAATCAACACGACTCCAATGTCCGAAAAAGTGAAGGTGTTCTGATTATGTCGCGGGTCGCGCTAACACCCACACCGGGGCAAGAGCATCACGACTAAAACAACGTGGTGTCCTATTCACACCAACTAGAACCGCTCTATTCACAATCTCACACTCAAGATAGAAGGAACTGTTGAGAATGTCCGTTCTGTCATCACCATTTGGCTACAGCTGAATCTTAAACAACAACAACAACAACAACAACAACAACAACAACAACAACAACAACAACAACAACAACAACAACAACAACAACAATAGCCAACAACAACAACAACAACAACAACAACAACAACAACAACAACAACAACAACAACAACAACAACAACAACAACAACAACACTGAAGAATTGTCCGGCATCGGAATCCTTGCACAATCATGGATGTGAAGGAGTTTGACGGAACTCGAGAGCAACATACTTACACAATTAGACTCTTAGACACAATTAGACATAAATCAGGAGACGTCTGATCGTGTGACATTATGCAGAATCGCGTGTCCTATGTGTCCTGGTGATCACGAAAGTCTAATGTAGACAGCAACAATAACACTGAAGAATTGTCCGGCATCGGAACCCTTGCACAATCATGGATGTGAAGGAGTTTGACGGAACTTGAGAACAACATATACTTACGAAATTAGACTTGAGACACAATTAGACATAAATCAGGAGACGTCTGATCGTGTGACATTATGCAGAATCGCGTGTCCTATGTGTCCTGGTGATCACGAAAGTCTAATGTAGACAAACCTACGTACAAAACGAACATATTTAGTTTGTTATATGCTATACATATCTTCAAAGAAGTGTTCAGTCTTAACTCAGGATGGTCTAGTCTTTGTCTCAATAGTCTTATTACAACATGACGGAAATATAACAGAATATAAGGAGTGGAAATTCAAACTCCTCTTTATTTCAGCAACAAAAGCAGCAATATTGCTCATCTATACAGTAATTAGTAGATACGAGTATGTGACACTGTTTATATCCTTGAAGCTTCATCCACTAACATAAATTTGTTTTGTTTTTGCACCTGTTCTATTCTATTCTGTTCAGATATGTAGGTATATCTATCTGCAAATGGGAAAGCAGTATTTTGACCAGATTTACTACAATTTTGAAAATTGTTTGTTGTACCTAGTCTTGTAGTGAAGCTCTGGTTTGAATGGTAACTAAAGTAGGCTAGATAGGTTATTGTTACCCATTGAACTCGCCAAGATTCGCAAAACACGACTGAAAGAAAAAACATACAAACTCTACATGCTAATGCATTATTTATGCGTTCCTGTCAAACTATGGCTTAATCTTGGACTAAATAATATCAGATCTGAACATCTGAGGTCTCGAGGTGAAAGGACTTGGCAATCTCACGTGAGAGCAGGTAATGAGAGTTTATTGTGCTCATCTCTGAGGACCTAACCTTCAACATGATTAACTGAATTACCTTCTGTGACAATTGCTCCAGTACCATCACAATGGAGAGTGAAATTGAATGAAGAAGTGCTTGGTCGGATTTTGTTTGGAAAGTGAAATGATTATTGATTGTTTTGTTACAAAATTATTGATTGTATTTTTATTTATTGATTGTATTTTTGTTAGTTTAATGTGGAACCGTGGGCTGTGATTATTGATTGTTTTGTTACAAAATTATTGATTGTATTTTTATTTATTGATTGTATTTTTGTTAGTTTAATGTGGAACCGTGGGCTATGATTATTGATTGTTTTGTTACAAAATTATTGATTGTATTTTTATTTTTTTATTGATTGTATTTTTGTTAGTTTAATGTGGAACCGTGGGCTATAACAGTATCCATGAGAATGGACATCAAGAATTGTGTCTCGTAATTGGATCTCACTTGGATGTTTAGTTCTTCAAACATCCAAAATCAATTTGGAATTTTGAAATGATTCATTGATTCATGATCAACTGTGTGAAAATGAAGCTTATTTATTTATAAACTTTATTGATATTTAAGTGAGAATTTTTCCACAACACGTACAAAATTTAACATCCAAAATCAATTTCGAATTTTGGAATGATTCATTGATTCAAGATCAACTGTGTGAAAATGAAGCTTATTTATTTATAAACTTTATTGATATTTAAGTGAGAATTTTTCTACAACACGTACAAAATTTAAACAGAACCAAGTCTTCTTCTTCGCCTTTTCCCATGCTCAATCAGCTTTAGAGTGATCGCTTTGAGGCCAACTGGTTTTGACTAAACAAAATTTTCCGAGTGGGATGCCCTTCGCACTCAACCAATAATAGACAAGCAGAAGGCGGGATATAATCATTGTGGATTATATGTGCCTTCTTAGATTAGTTTGTTCCAGGATCGGTTAGGACTGAAGAATTTTCTTGTGAAAGTTAAGACCCGTTTTCACTTGTGAGTTTCACCCGATTTTTTTCCGAACGACAAGTGGGAACGAGCTCTCAGCTCTTACACAACTCAAGTTGTACATACATATTTCTTTATCCTATACCGATTCAAACACGTATAACCATACATTATCAGCAATCGGCAAAACACAATCTGTTCCCACCTTTATCGGGTGACAAGCACTGAGGTCTTAATGTTGACAGGCCTACTTGTGCCAATTTTCCAACTTATGTGTATTGAACTCAGTGGACTTCGGATCTGGAGGTTGGCGGTTCGAATCGAGGTCATAATATTTATCAAATAGGAAACGACATTTAACCTTCGGTGAAAATTTGTGACAAAACTTTCAAATTCATACGGATTGTGTCTAATAACACCAAATTTTCGCGAGTGCTTTGTGAAGTTCTTCCAGAGCTTGGGAATGTATCACACATTAGATGACATACCTAGCTGCCTAGCTCACTCAAAAACTCAAAACTGATATCGTACATATGAGTTGAGATGAGACATGAAGTCTAAAAAAAATTGCCGAACACACTCTTGTGGGGAGAAATGAAGGAGTCCTATGACTAATATGAGACTATACTCGGGCCAGAAACTACAGAACTTCAAGCACCGAACTCTTCTGGAGCCAAATTGAGTACACCGGTGGCGGTTAAAGCGTTAAATCGAAGATTGACTGGAAACTGGCAAAGTTAAATGTTATCTCGAGTCAACGCCCTCTAACCTTGCCGTCCTATTATTAGAAGTACATCAAGACGGTGGAGATGTTATAGTCATGACTGTTAGTGGCGCCTGGAAAGATGAGTCAAATTCGGTACCCATGATTAATTAAGAACATTAATTTTTCTGACTGTAACGAGTTGATAAATCTATCCAGATAAAATTATCCAGATTTATCCAGTCCAGATATGAACTATTTCAAGTCACCTTTGAATATTAACTTCATACCCGGTGAATTAATCATGGGCATGATACACTTTGGGAATGTATCACACATTAGATGACATACCTAGCTGCCTAGCTCACTCAAAAACTCAAAACTGATATCGTACATATGAGTTGAGATGAGACATGAAGTCTAAAAAAAAAAAATTGCCGAACACACTCTTGTGGGGAGAAATGAAGGAGTCCTATGACTAATATGAGACTATACTCGGGCCAGAAACTACAGATTAATTTCAAATTATTTTTTGACCGAAAGGTGTGTCTACACATAATCGACGCCGTCGATGGATGGTCGGCTGAAACCGTACACTGCCTTGAAAACATAGATTCACCTTGTCGTTCGACCATTGACAGTATCGAAGGCGCGGTGTCGACTATGTATGGACACAGCTTAAGAGAATGACTGGGTCAGTCTCCAAGCATACTTCCAATCCCTATGACTTTCCTAAAAGGTCCTCATGACTTGCTCAGCCAATTTCTTTCTATGGGTTCACCTCTTCTCTTGGTAGTTTCTTAATTCTTCCTTCTGATAGTTTTCTGGTTTCTTTAGAAATATATATACCTAGGTATTCTTTTGTAGGGTTATTGGTAGATAACTTTTCAACGCCCATTCCTAATTACAATCAAAACCCTCCCAAAGCCATTGGAAACCCAGTGGAAGCCCGGTAACCTATCTAAATGTCCACGCTACACCACTGAATATGAATATGAAGATGCCTCGGTAATATTAGTGACTCCAGTGGCTCTACTGGAACCAGCAGGCATCACAACCAGAACCAAAAACCTCCGATGTTTCCGTCAATTGCAAATGTTTAACTACATAGTACGCACCAATTTGCCAAATGTGGATAAAATTGGCGGCGTATTTTCCTTATGAAATTTTATTGGTTAAGTTATGGTGGGGAATGGAGAAATGGAACACTTGCTAGGCACTAGGCATATGTACAAATATGAATTTATCAAGGGATTTATACGATAGATACCTACCTAGGTCCCTATAGGTACTTATTTTTTGAAGATCGTTTTCTAAACTCATTAGACACAAGATGATTCCTCTGCATCGTTCCGTAATAACTTTTGCAAAATCCAAAGTTCTAAAATAGTCCCCTAAGTGACATCATAATATTAATCATCTCTGATATATAACGAAGTCCTTTATCAGAGACACCATCTACACTGAGTTGTGTAGTAAGGTTGTTAGTCATATGTTCAGAATAAAAACACTGTTTTGTTTCCAGTGTTGGTCATAATGGTGACGACAAAGGTCTTCGAGTGTTTTCCAATATAAACAGATTTATTTTATAAAGTGAGACGTGAGAAATTTTCTAGTGAATGTTTCTGGTTAAATGTTTTGGTGAATTGTATTGACAAAGGTACGAAGACACCTGTGGTGGATTTCACCAACCTTTTTTTTTGGCCCCTAACAGCCTGTTAGCCTAACAGCCCTGTTAAACCTATACAAAAATAAATGGAACTTAACAGGCTCTTAGTTTAACAGGCCTTTTAACGACTGAAAATTTTTTGGTGAAATCCACCCCTAATATTGTTCAGATTACAGTAAGTAATAATAAATAGTGTAAAAATCTCACTCCGCTTTCATAGTGAACAAATTGACATGGAGATGACATTATTTGTAGACTATGGGAGTAAAGGGACTTTTCAGCCTCATTCTGGCAGGGACACAGTGTATTCTGTTTTCTTTGTCCTGTCATCAACAGCAGAAAAAGAACTTCAAAGAAGTAGCCCGGTTTTAAGTCTGTAGTTATAATACAGATTACATATTGAAAACAAGTCATTATGGATCGACCTGGGTAATTAGGTAGGCCGATATTATCCGACTTCGTAAGTTCCTGTAGGTATTTTGTAACCAATCACTGACACAACATTTGCATTTCCATAATGTTAGAAAATAAACGAAATTTGGCCATTTTCAAATTATTTTCATTACCATTTTAGTCCTTCAAATTGTTAACTCTTGAAATATTTTCTGTTCACAGGATGTGGTTAGCAGGTCTCTTGGTGGCAAGTTTGGTGGCTGTGAGCAAAGCATTAGACAATGGAGTGGCCTTGACCCCGCCCATGGGCTGGCTAGCATGGGAAAGGTTCCGGTGTAATACAGACTGTAAAAATGACCCGGAGAACTGTATCAGGTAAGTCAAAATTGGAAAGTTTTTCCCCCTTTTCTGAAGAAGTCTGATACTGAAACAACGGAGGTCTTCTCGTCCCAGAATTGAGAAGACAAGAAGGTCAGGATAGGAGAAAACCGGCCGTTCCGAGAACGAACCTTGTCTGTTCAACTGTTGAGGATAAATTTCGCCCCGGGCGGGAATCAGCGATCTAGCGCTTACAATGTAGGTGCACTACCGTCCAAGCTAACCAGT
>NW_007379454.1:0-19444 GCF_000475195.1 Diaphorina citri
TTCCGGATTGCCACCAACAAGATAAAAATAGCCATGATGATCGCCAACATTCGGAACGGATAGGCACTCAAAGAAGAATAGTTAGCTTGGAGTGTAGCGCGTTTGCCTTATAAGCGCTAGGTCGCGGGTTCGATTCCGCCCGGGGAGGATTTTATCCTGAACGGATAAGGTTCGTTCTCGGAACGGCTGGCTTTCTCCTATCCTGTCTTCTTTCTCTCTTATCGGGACGATAAGACCCTGGCAGTTACAGTTTCCTCTATCAAACCTCCTAAATGAACCCCTCAAATTAGCATCAAGAAAATCCCTGTTTCGTAACTTTTGTCCGGATAAAATTTCAGTTATAATTAAATGGTTTGTATTCCCCATTGCAAAATTTTGCAAATAAAAGCCGTTCCTGAATGCAATTATTATAGATACAGTCCCTTGGAATCTGAGAGGTATTATTTTCCACAGAGGTACCTGCGTCTAATTTTAATTAGGGTGAACTATTCCCTATATATGTATTCCTATTGAAACTTTCGCTATTCCCTATCCCTCTATATTGAGTATTTTGGGACAGACTTTCCATTTCGCAACATTTTTCGGCTTCATTACCCCCTCTGAGTTTAGTTTCTGTTTCAGTGAAATACTGGAGAGATTCGCGGTTTTACCCTCTGAACTTATCCTAAATTGGGTATAAAAATCTATTTCAAGGGTAAACAATGTAACAGATTGCATAAAAAAAAAAAAAAAAAAAAAAATAAATCAGGGGTTCTTAACCTTTTAGAATTGGCGGACCACTATTGATAAACCAAAAATCTCGCGGGCCACTTGAGATTATGTATATGTACATATGCAATCAATTGTACATTGTACAGTGTACAATGTACACGCTATGTGACAATGGGTATGTATTAGAGCAGTGTTTCTTAATTGGTGTTCCGCGGAACCTAGGGGTTCCGCGACCTGACGGCAAGGGTTCCGCGAGATATTTTGAAAAAATCATACACTAGATAAAATGCAGTTTCAAAACGACCATCTTAGACTAGGTATTTCACCTTACACAGCTTTTTTTAGAGGTTTGATAGAGGGAACTGTAACATCTAAGGTCTTATCGTCCGGAAATCGAAGAGAGAAGAATGACAGGATAGGAGGAAAGGGTGGGGGGTGCCATCTTGAAAGTTCAGGGTTCCGCAAAGATGTTCACCTTTTGAAAAGGGTTCCGCGGGCCAAACTAATTAAGAAACACTGGTTTAACAACGGAGTTCTTATCGCCCCGAAATAGGAGAAGGAGGGCAGGATAGGAGAAAGCCAGCCGTTCCGAGAACGAACCTGTTTAGGATAATATTTAGGTATTAGGTATAAAGAATGTAAAGATAGTTTATAGTTGCGTCAGATTTGTATGAGCGCCCGGTATTAGTTTTAGATATGCAATGTGCTTAGCATATAAAATGAAGGTTCATTTACTGTCGGACAGTTGACTGAATTCAATACCTCCTACCAAGGTAGGTATAATAGGTAATAATCATTCTGAAATCTTTTTTCAAAACTAAATCAATCGTTCCATATTTACCTATCACGACACAAATCGAAAAATTAAAATTGTCGTTTCAAAACATAGACCTCATCTCTTTCGACAAATTTATAACCCTGTAGGTACAAATTCGGAGTACAATGGGGAAGCTCCATTCCTTTGTTACAAATGTTTCTCTTGGAACCCCCAAACACAATTTGTAAAAAGAAAGATGGCGGAAAAATGACATTGTATTCCGTACGTCCATTAATTTCCAAAGCTTAAAATAATATTTGGGGTTTTTGAAAAATTACCAAAAATTTCTGTCCAAAAAAAAAACACACATCGATTTAGAATTTTTGACAACTGGTTATCAATTTCAATTTTCCTCCTTTGGAACAAGCAATTTATTTCTTGCTGATACGCATTAGGTTCCTAGTTATGTATAGGTAGGTTGTAGTTATGTACATATATTTTAAATTCATAGGTATCTATCTAAATTACCATTATTATTAGGTATTATTTTTTTTTTTAGGAGGTTTGATAGAGGAAACTGTAACTGCTATGGTCTTATCGTCCCGAAAATCGAAGAGAGAAGGAAGACAGGATAGGAGAAAGCCAGCCGGTCCGAGAACGAACATTATCCCATCAGGATAAAATCAAAGAGAGAAGGAAGACAGGATAGGAGAAAGCCAGCCGTTCCGAGAACAAACATTATCCCATCAGGATAAAATCCGCCCTCGGAAATCGAAACCTCGGCCTAGAGCTTACAAGACAATGAAAAATAACTACCTAGAAGTTAGTAGTGTCTAGCTGGCTAGGAATGCACCATATCTCAACTGATCACTCAGGTTAACCAACATTTGGCGTGGTTGATTTTTCATGTACCTACCTATGGTGTTCATCATAGGTAAAATAGAAACAAAAATAAAATAGAACGGTATTATAGAACCAACTATGTATAGGTACGGTATTGTATTTAATTCTGTAGAACAAGAGGCATCAATTAATGTGGAACACAGCTTTAGCATTAACTTTTTGTAGCTACAAATTTACGAGAGTTTTTCATAACAACCTATGTACCTACCTATTCAGCTTTTTTTTTTGCTATTTACTATACCTATGTACGTACTTTTTCCTCAATATCTCATTTTTTTCGACGCTCATTCTCCCCGTTTCTCTAATTTTAAAACTGTTCGAAAACAAACCGACACCCATTCTTTCCCATTTTCTCCCTCCCATTCTCTCTACACACACAATGGAAATTAACATTGTTTTGGAAAATTTCTCACATTTTCCACTCTCCCATTGTTTCGGCGTGTTTTGTACAAAAGGCATGGATGTGTTCAGGGGCGGACTTTAGGGACGTGAGTGGTGATTTTCCATGCCTGGAGTATTACATTTGGAGAGAATTAAGCAGACAAAAACCCTCCGCTAGTAAAAACCATAGTCGTTATACTTCTTTTTCTTCTTCTTATTCTTCTTCTTTTTCTTCTTCTTCTCCTCCTCCTCCTCCTCCTTCTCCTTCTCTTGTAGAAATAATTAAATAAAATCCCCGATCTTCAAGTTCAAGGCCGGCCCTGGCTCGTTGAATTACAATTAAAAATTCAAACCGCACTGTGTCCGGGCCGGGTATTTGTCTCATTAATAATTCAGGCATGGAAAACTTTTTACACTAATTGAAATCATAACGAAATTTTCGTGTGGGTTTTTGTTTTTTTTTTTTTTTTTTTCCCTTTTGCAGGACTGAGGAGAAAAGGAAAGAGGAAATGAGAGAGAGAAACGAGAGAGAGAGAGACAGGAAAGGGAAGAAGAAAGAGAGGGAAAGAGAGAAGAAGGGAGAGAAGAGGTAAAAGAGGGAGGTGAAGATTTTTTTGCTTCTAGAATAGAATAGAATATTCCTTGTTTATCCTGCACGAATGAGACTAAAAAGTCCCTTTCCCCCAGCAGTCTAAATTTATAAGAATAGAATAGAATATACCTTGTTTATCCTGCCAGAATGAGACTGAAAAGTCCCTTTACTCCCGCAGTCTAAACAAGGTCTCTTATATGGTATCTTAAGGCTAAATAATTGAGAAATCACACTGATTGATCTCAGGTACCATAAGCGTTGTACAAAACAATACATATAATTATTATCTAAAATTGTACATACTACATAATTATATGGGTTTATGACCCGTTTAAACAATTTAAGTTACTCCATTCACCCCTGCTCTATTCCTCCCAAAAAAGCTTCCCTTTGGAAAGTTTCACTGCCCGCCACTGGTTAACTACCTTCCGGTCTTATATATTTCATAGGTAAAGTTTACAGATAAGTATATACCTAAACCTTGCTTAACTTAAAAAAAGGCATAATCTCTTGTCTTATACCTATACCTTATATATATATAGACCTTATAAGGCAAGGTCTCTTGTCTAGGTACTACAATTCTTTGACTTTAACTATGTGTAGGTACTTTATGTAAAAAATGTAAATGTAAATGCAATTTCTTTGTGTTATTATGTCACAACTTTGGTGCTCACTGCAGCATTGTAGGATTTTTCCCAAGGACAGGAAAAGAAATGCCACAAGAAGAATAATATAATATTAAGAGCCTGAAAAAGAAAAGACGAAGGAATAAGACGGGGGAAGAAGAGGAGGAGGAGGAGAACAACAGCAAAACAAAAATAAGGGGAAAGACGAAGAAACAGGAGGAGGAGAAAAATGGAGAGGAAGAAGAAAGAGGAGGAAAGGGGCGGCGAAGAAAACGACAATGCGAAGAAGAAGGAGGAAGGGGGGGGGGAGAAGAACATAAGAAAAGTAGATATAGGTACCTACAGAAAAAAAAGTATACTTTGAGGTAAATGTTTTACAATACTTACCCTAGGGCCTGAAGGTATTTTGTACTCGACGATTTTTTTTATTTTTTTTTTCAGAGGTTTGATAGAAGGAACTGTAACTGCTAAGGTCTTATTGTCCCGAAAGCCAAGAAGTAAGACAGGATAGGAGAAAGCCATCCGTTCCGAGAACGAGCCTTGTCTGTTTGGAATAAAATCCGCCTTGGGCGGGAACCGAACTTCTTACAAGGCGAAAGGAAAGTAAGGAAAGGAGAGAGAAAATTGAAGAAAATTAAAGGAAAAGAGGATTAGAGGCTGAGAAAGGGGAAGTTGAAAAGGAGAAAAAGAAAGAGGAAGAGAAACATAAAGGAAAGAGAAACAAAAAAGGAAGAGAATGAAAGAGGAGGACAGTCGTTGAAATTTGAAATGAAAGAGATAAAGGAAAGAGAAATGAGAAAAAAGAAAAGGAAACATAAAGAAGAATGAAAAAACTTCTCAGCAGTTGAAATGACAAAGATAGAGGAAAGAGATAAAGAAAAGAGAAAAAAGAAAAAGAAACATAAAGAAGAATGAAAAAACTTCTCAGCAGTTGAAATAATGATAAAGATAGAGGAAAGAAATGAAAGAATATAGAACTTTGACGACAGAATATTAAGGAAAGAATCCTAAGTTAAGGAAACAAAGAATTAAGGAAAGACAGTAAAATGTGTAAATAAGAGTATTGCAGTTGAAACGAAAAAGATAGAGGAAAGAGATAAAGAAAAGAGAAAAAAGAAAAAGAAACATAAAGAAGAATGAAAAAACTTCTCAGCAGTTGAAACGAAACTACCACTCACTCTCAGACCCTCCGGAAAGGTGGCGAAAAAAACCCTTCAGAACTAGGTCTGTCAGACAGTCTGAGGGTCTGACAGACCTTGATGGCCTTGATTAATCTTGATGACCTTGATTAATCTTGATGACCTTGATTAATCCACGAGCGTTATCCAAAGCACAAAAACCAAGATTCCAATATTGCACATCTCAACTTGATTGTTTCCACGATAACAATCGGCAACTTTTACCTCACCAAAGAGATTTTCGTATTCCTTTGTTTCCAAATGAAAATTCCTCAGCTTTGCAAGATAATATCTCTTTGTAATATTCAGTGCAAGTTTTGTAATTATTGCCAAAGTAGCAGCTGTTTTTGCCCAAAAGTTGCATTCGCGGTTCCCAAATTGCTCTGTGCGTTCCGTTCTTGAAACGGGTTGTGTTTTTGTCTACTTTTATAGTAATATGTAATTACGAAGATTTTAGCATTTAGATAGAACTTAGATATTAGAATTCATTGTGTGTAGGTACTTTGTATTTCATCATGAATTTGATTTGTAGGAAAAAGAGCATTCAGATATTATTACTCTATCGACACAAAAGGCAAAATAAATCATCTTTAGAATCAAAATATTTTGAGTCTTAAAAAAAATAACAATAATAATAAAAAAGAAAATACAAGGTAGGTAACAGGAAAAAACAAACAAACAAATAAACTCGGTTCTTTTTTTAATGTAGGTATAGGTATTTCGTTGTTTGACGGTTCCACTTGGGAAAATTCGATGTAAATATTTCATGGTAATTTTTTTTATGATGTTATTGTTTGAAATTTATAGCAAGGATAATGGTTATTTTATAAAATAAAATAATATAAAGTAATAAAAAAAGTATTCTTCTTCTTCTTCATCTTTCTCTAGTTCTTCTTCTTCTCCTCCTCTTTTTTCTTCTTCTTCTTCTTCTTCTTCTTCTTCTTCTTCTTCTTCTTCTTCTTCTTCTTCTTCTTCTTCTTCTTCATTCTTCTTCATCTTTCTCTAGTTCTTCTTCTTCTCCTCCTCTTTCTTCTTCTTCTTCTCCTCCTCCTCCTTCTTCTTCTTCCTATTCCTCCTCTTTATTCTTATCCTTTTTATCCTCCTCATTCTTCATCTTCTTGTTCTTCACCTTCTTTTTCTCTTTCCTTTTCATCGAGCTATTCAGCAATCTTCCTTTCTCCAAAAATATCACTGATCGTGTTTCTAGATCTAATAACATCCTCTTTCTTTTCTTATCCTATTTCTCTTCCTCCTCCTCGTCCTCTTTTTCCTTACCTTTTTTCGATTCACGTGTTACCTATAAAGTATTTTTCCTACTCCATCTCCATTTCCTTTCTTTTGATTTTGATCTGCTTTTTCAACAATTTTTCTTTCTTTACAACTAGGTATAAGGTATAATCAGTGTTCTAGATCTTACCCTCTTTTTCTTTTTTAGATTCTTTTATCTTTTTTCTTCTTCTCCATCTTCTTCTGCTTCAGCTTCTACTTCTTCCTTTTCTTTTTGATCTACGAGTAGTAGGTAATAATCCAACAATCTTTCTTTCTATACCACCAATCTTCTCCTTCTCTTCTCAATCTTCTTCTTCTCCTTTCCTCCTCCTCCTTCTCCTTCTCCTCCTTCTCCTTCTCCTCCTCCTTCTCCTCCTCCTCCTTCTCCTCTGTCTAATTCTCCTTAACCTTTTCCTCCTTTTACTCTTCTTTTTCTCCTTCTTCGTCATCTTCGACTTTTTTTTCTCTTCTCTTTTTCCTGCTTTTTCTTTTTATCCTTTTCTCGTAATCTTTCTCCTCGTCATTTCTTTATCCTTTTTCTCCTTCTCTTTTTTCCTGTCGTCTTTCTTCTTCTTCTTCTTCTCCTCCTCCTTCTTCTCCATCTCATTACTAATCTGGTATTCTGAATCTTTCTCTCTTCTCTTTCTCACGTGCTTCCTGTCTTGTACATTTGAAAAATTCATTATTCTTTGTTCGGGTGAAAACAAAATTTTCTGTTTTGGTGTAAATAAAAACAGGGGGAAGTTTACTTGTCACATCCACCAAATTTTTTAACCCCTTGAGGCCTGGTGGCCGAAATGAAGTAGGAAGAGAATTTGAAAATTGAAACGTTAAAATGCTTTCTCTGAATCTAACTGTCTGTGAAAGGTACGAATAATATTGGACGAATATATCCGCCATTTTAGATTGTTTCTATTCCTCCTCTTTATTCTTATCCTTTTTATCCTCCTCATTCTTCATCTTCTTGTTCTTCACCTTCTTTTTCTCTTTCCTTTTCATCGAGCATATCACTGATCGTTTTTCTAAATCTAACCTCCTCTTTTTTTTCTTAACCTATTTCTCTTCCTCCTCCTCCTTCTCCTCCTCCTCCTCCTCCTCCTCTTTTTCCTTACTTTTTCGATTCAGGTGTTACCTAAATTATTTTTCCTACTCCATCTCCATTTCCATTCTTTTGATTTTGATCTGCTTTTTCAACAATTTTTCTTTCTTCACCACTAGGTATAATCAGTGTTCTAGATCTTACCCTCTTTTTCTTTTTCAGTTTCTTTTTTTCTTCTTCTCCATCTTCTTCTGCTTCAGCTTCTATTTTTTCCTTTTCTTTTTGATCTACGAGTAGTAATAATCCAACAATCTTTCTTTCTATACCACCAATCTTCTCCTTCTCTTCTCAATCTTCTTCTTCTTCTCCTCCTCCTTCTCCTCTGTCTAATTCTCCTTAACCTTTTCCTTCTCTTACTCTTCTTTTTCTCCTTCTTCGTCATCTTCGTCTTCTTTTTCTCCAGCTTTTTCTTTTTATCCTTTTCTCGTAATCTTTCTCCTCGTCATTTTTTTATCCTTTTTCTCCTTCACCTTTTTCCTGTCGTTTTTCTTCTTCTTCTTCTTTTCTTCTTCTTCTTCTTCTTCTCCTCCTTCTTCTCCATCTCATTACTAATCTGGTATTCTGAATCTTTCTCTCTTCTCTTTCTCACGTGCTTCCTGTCTTATACATTTGTTTATTTATCACATCCACCAATTTTTTTAACCCCTTGAGTCCTGGTGGCCGAAATGAAGTAGGTAGGAAGAGAATTTGAAAATGGAAACGTTAAAATGCTTTCTCTGAATCTAACTGTCTGTGAAAGGTACGAATAATATTGGACGAATATATCCGCCATTTTAGATTGTTTTGAAATTATAATTGGGAAGAAATGGGACAAACAAAGGTAAGTGGAAAAATGTTCAAAGGAAGAAAATAGGTTTGTGGAAATCACTGAAGTTAAGTAACGTTGTGCTTGGTTTGCATTTGAACGGGTGATCAAATAAATTACATCGAAAACCGCCAAAAAGCGGTAAAATGCCGCCAAGCGATGCACCGGTCTTAACCAAAAGTTTCGTGTCGCATCCTTGTCACATTTGACATCTACATACCAAATTTCAAGTCTCTAGCTCTTACCGTGGGTGATCAAGTATACCTACTTACCTGCCTAGGTAGGCTATGTTACAAATAGGAAGACATCTGGATGTTGAAGAGAAAGCCAGACGTTCCGAGAACGGAAATTATTCGTACAGGACAAAATCCACCAAGGGTGGGAATCGAACCCACCTTACTGTAAGCTAAATAACTCGTCCCATTTAATTGGTGTTTACTTACCACAAGATTAAGTTTAGTTTTAAGCCCTAGAACAAATGGGTTCACCTAAGATGACTGCCATATTGTCTACACGTGACAACGAGAGAGAGAGAGAGAGAGAGAGAGAGAGAAGCAATCTACCTATGTTTAGGGCAAGGTGGGGTAACAGAACCTACATGTGTGAGGTGGGATATAGAATTGTAAAATATTCCGCCATTTTCAACACCTTTGCTTTCAACAAATTTCTTACTTTCTTATTAACATTTTCTGCTCCGACACCGGAGCTTACAGGGTGGACTCACAAAAACGGAAACATCCCTAAAGGGAAGTTAGACAAAAATTTAATATCATTTTGCCAAGATCCAGACCTAAATTCACCAAAAGGTCAACATCAATTAATCAAAATTCCGATTTCAAACAACTTTCTCCCAAAAACTGGTCCAACCCTACGATCTTTGTCAGTAAATTTTAGAGATTACCTACCTGCTTGAGTAGGTACTTAAAATCCTTTAAAAAAGGTGATCAAGTATACCTACTTACCTACCTAGGTAGGCTATGTTACAAATAGGAAGACATCTGGATTTTGAAGAGAAAGCCAGACGTTCCGAGAACGGAAATTATTCGTACAGGATAAAATCCACCAAGGGTGGGAATCGAACCCACCTTACTGTAAGCTAAATAACTCGTCCCATTCTATTGGTGTTTACTTACCACAAGATTAAGTTTAGTTTTAAGCCCTAGGAACAAATGGGTCCACCTAAGATGACTGCCATATTGTCTACACGTGACAGAGAAAGAGAGAGAGAGAGAGAGAGGAGAAGGAGAGAGAGAGAAGCAATCTACCTATGTTTAGGCTTTAGGGCAAGGTGAGGTGACAGAACCTACATGTGTGAGGTGGGATATAACATTGTAAAATATTCCGCCATTTTCAACATCTTTGCTTTCAACAAATTTCTTACTTTCTTATTAACATTTTCTGCTCCGACACGGGAGCTTACAGGGTGGACTCACAAAAACGGAAACATCCCTAAAGGGAAGTTAGACAAAAATTTAATATAATTTTGCCAAGATCCAGACCTAAATTCACCAAAAGGTCAACATCAATTAATCAAAATTCCGATTCTAAACAAATTTCTTCCAAAAACTGGTCCAACCCTACGATTTTGTCAGTAAATTTTAGAGATTACCTACCTGCTTGAGTGGGTACTTGAAATCCTTTAAAAAACTCTCAAGCTGTAAGTAATAATTAAAAAACTCCTCTTTTTCAATGTTTTTTTTTTTTTGCTTTACTATTTAGTTAGCAAAAAAAAAAATAAAATAAAATAAATGTAATTTCTTCCCTAAAAGTAGGTACAGGTGCTCCTTGGACTTTTTGAAAGTTAGTGGATAACGAATAGATAGTTACATCCTGTATACAAAACATTCCCTCTATATCACGCATACAAATGTGTAAACTTCCCAGAATAGGAGGAATAAATTGAGGAGAAAGAGGAGAAGAAAGAAAAGGAGGAGAAGAATGAGGAGAAATAAAGGGGGGGAAAGAAATGGAGGGGAAGGAGAAGGAAAAATAGGAGAGGAAGACGACAGATTTGAGGGTAACAAAGTTTTTCTCATTTCGTATATTATTAAGATTCAAATCTTTGCCAAGAAAGAGGAGAAGAAAGAAAAGGAGGAGAAGAATGAGGAGAAATAAAGGGAGGGGAAGAAATGGAGGGGAAGAAGAAGGAAAAATAGGAGAGGAAGACGACAGATTTGAGGGTAACAAAGTTTTTCTCATTTCGTATATTATTAAGATTCAAATCTTTGCCACTTACCCTAGGTACACATATTTTCACTTTTTTACTTTCCTTATCCTATAGGAAGGAAAGTAATGTAATCGGGTCAAAATTTCGATGGTCAGTTTTTAATGCCAAAACACGTTTTGAGGTTCCTAGAGCCTAAATACAAAGTTTCAGCCATTGGTCCGTGTGTGTGTCTGTAAACAAAAATATCTCGAGAACGGTAAGAGCTAGAGAGTTGAAATTTGGTATGTAGATGTCAAATGTGACAAGGATGCAACACAAAACGTTTGGTTAAAATAGGTGCTGCGGTTGGCGGTATTTTGTCTCTCTGTTTTTTTGTACATTTCTCATTCTTCCTTTTTCTTTCCATTCAATTTTTTTTTACTTTCTTTTTATTCAAATTCCTCCACTTTCCCTTCCTCCTCTTCCTCTCGACTTCCTGCCACTTTACTATCTTGGTTTCCTTCCCGCATGATTATTTTTCATCGCTCCTTTTTCTTTCTTACCTTTTCCTCCCTCTTTCTCCCCCTCTTCCTCTTTCTTTCTTTCTTATTTCTTTAGATAAGGCCCGATTGCGTGTAGCTCCTGAGTGACCTGATGGCATATCGTTTGTAACAGGCTTGATAGGTAGGTAGGCAAGTATAAGGCAGTTACGAATCTGCACAAATAAGAGCATTCACTTTCTTAAGCCAGCTTTGTTGGTAGCGCGTCTGCGTTGTAAGCGCTAGGCCGTGGGTTCGAGTCCCACCCGGGGCGGATTTTATCCTGACGGGATAATGTTCGTTCTCGGAACGGCTGGCTTTCTCCTAGCCTGTATTCTTTTTCTCTTCGATTTCGGGACGATAAGACCTTAGCAGTTACAGTTCCCTCTGTCAAAAACTACCTATACAGATATCTAAGTAAGTAGCCACGTGACGTGATACTTACGTGAGTCCCTGAGTTTCTGTTGCTACATACGTACATCCTGCTCTATTCTTTATATTCAAATTTGCCTTCTCTTCCCCTCTCCCTCTTTCCTTTTTGAAAGGAAAGAAAAGACGAGAGAGAGAGAGAGACGTTGTTGATGTCTGTGGTATTGAAAAGATAAGTACCTCTACATACAGGGTGAGGCAGAAAAAAAGAAAGAAAAAACCTATTATAGTTCTACCCTAGCCTCACCTGGTAAGCCGAAAGATGGCGGGCTTCAATACCAGTCGAAATTGTGTTATTTTGTTCTCAATGATCTCAATACATAATTATTATTGGAGGCCTGCCTCTGATTGGTTAAAAGCGCTAACTCTCAATCCCGAGGTGCTGGGTTTGAATCCCGAGCGAGGAGGAAATTTGATTTCAGACCAAACTTTTTCTTTTATATTCCGAGAATTCGACCTATAAATGCACCTTATTTAGGCCTTCATCAGCTCTCTCTCTCTCTCTCTCTCTCTCTCTCTCTCTCTCTCTCTCTTGTTGCATTGAGATAATGTCTTTTTCAGCAAAAAATCCTGTATACGAAACATTCCCTCTATATCACGCATACAAATGTGTAAACTTCCCAGAATAGGAGGAATAAATTGAGGAGAAGAAAGAAAAGGAAGAGAAGAATGAGGAGAAATAAAGGGAGGGAAAGAAATGGAGGGGAGGAAGAAGGAAAAATAGGAGAGGAACACGACAGATTTGAGGGTAACAAAGTTTTTCTCATTTCGTATATTATTAAGATTCAAATCTTTGCCACCACCAACACCACCACAACTACCACCCCACCCTTCTCCCTATGTCTCTAGCCGTCGAAATAGTAGTATACTCCTGTGGTGGTCCTACGATTGGATGGTTTTTCAAACCAGTATTTTTCTTAAAAATAAACTTTCAGTCTTTGCAAAATAATATCACGAACATCACCATGTTTTCCTCTACACAAAATTCCACATTGGTGACCCCGACAGCTGACGACCATGTGTATCGCGTGGCCGTGAAACCGCCTCCATTCTGGAAAAACAAACCGTCTATTTGGTTTGCCCAGATGGAGGCGCAATTCCGCACATCAGGCGTTACTGCTGATCAGACAATGTTCGATTATTTAATATCTGCAGTAGACAGTGAGATTTTAGAGTCGGTAAGTGACTTAATTCTGAATCCTCCTGCAGTTGAAAAATACAAAACATTGAAAGATCGTCTCATTGAACATTTCTCTGGTTCTGAGACGCAACGATTCCAGCATTTGCTGTCAGCTCAAGAATTCGGCGATAAGAAGCCCTCTGAGCTTTTGCAACATATGATTGATCTCTGTCCTTCCCTTGATGCCAAATTCCTCAAAACATTATGGTTACAACAACTCCTCAAAAAATAAAAAAAAAAGTCCTATCAACAATACCAAGTCCAAAGTCCTACAAACAATACCATGACCAGAGTCCTACCAACAATACAAAGTCCAAAGTCCTACCAACAATACCAAGTACAAAGTCCTACCAACAATACCATGACCAGAGTCCTACCAACAATACAAAGTCCAAAGTCCTACCAACAATACCAAGTACAAAGTCCTACCAACAATACCATGACCAGAGTCCTACCAACAATACAAAGTCCAAAGTCCTACCAACAATACCAAGTACAAAGTCCTACCAACAATACCATGACCAGAGTCCTACCAACAATACAAAGTCCAAAGTCCTACCAACAATACCAAGTACAAAGTCCTACCAACAATACCATGACCAGAGTCCTACCAACAATACCAAGTCCAGAGTCATACCAACAATACCAAGTCGAAAGTCCTACCAACAATACCATGACCAGAGTCCTACCAACAATACAAAGTCCAAAGTCCTACCAACAATACCAAGTACAAAGTCCTACCAACAATACCATGACCAGAGTCCTACCAACAATACAAAGTCCAAAGTCCTACCAACAATACCAAGTACAAAGTCCTACCAACAATACCATGACCAGAGTCCTACCAACAATACAAAGTCCAAAGTCCTACCAACAATACCAAGTACAAAGTCCTACCAACAATACCATGACCAGAGTCCTACCAACAATACAAAGTCCAAAGTCCTACCAACAATACCAAGTACAAAGTCCTACCAACAATACCATGACCAGAGTCCTACCAACAATACAAAGTCCAAAGTCCTACCAACAATACCAAGTACAAAGTCCTACCAACAATACCATGACCAGAGTCCTACCAACAATACCAAGTCCAGAGTCATACCAACAATACCAAGTCGAAAGTCCTACCAACAATACCATGACCAGAGTCCTACCAACAATACAAAGTCCAAAGTCCTACCAACAATACCAAGTACAAAGTCCTACCAACAATACCATGACCAGAGTCCTACCAACAATACAAAGTCCAAAGTCCTACCAACAATACCAAGTACAAAGTCCTACCAACAATACCATGACCAGAGTCCTACCAACAATACAAAGTCCAAAGTCCTACCAACAATACCAAGTACAAAGTCCTACCAACAATACCATGACCAGAGTCCTACCAACAATACAAAGTCCAAAGTCCTACCAACAATACCAAGTACAAAGTCCTACCAACAATACCATGACCAGAGTCCTACCAACAATACAAAGTCCAAAGTCCTACCAACAATACCAAGTACAAAGTCCTACCAACAATACCATGACCAGAGTCCTACCAACAATACCAAGTCCAGAGTCATACCAACAATACCAAGTCGAAAGTCCTACCAACAATACCATGACCAGAGTCCTACCAACAATACAAAGTCCAAAGTCCTACCAACAATACCAAGTACAAAGTCCTACCAACAATACCATGACCAGAGTCCTACCAACAATACAAAGTCCAAAGTCCTACCAACAATACCAAGTACAAAGTCCTACCAACAATACCATGACCAGAGTCCTACCAACAATACAAAGTCCAAAGTCCTACCAACAATACCAAGTACAAAGTCCTACCAACAATACCATGACCCAGGGGAAAAGTGCGTCTACAGTCAGGGGCCGTATTTATGGAGGGGGCGAGGGAGCCCGAGCCCCCCTCCCCCTAATTTTCGGCTCCTTTATTTTGAGGCGGACTTGGAAAATTTTTAGCATACCATTTGCATTTCCACCTTTCTTTTGTGGTCTGCATTTCAATCTTTTATAATCTGCCAATCCACAATCCCCTATTCATTGCTACCTCTCTCCTCCATCCTCTCTCTCTCTCTCTCTCTCTCTCTCTCTCCTCTTCTCTCGAAAAGAAATGCCACAAGAAGAATAATATAATATTAAGAGCCTGAAAAAGAAAAGACGGAGGAGGAGGAGGAGAACAACAGCAAAACAAAAATAAGGGGAAAGACGAAGAAACAGGAGGAGGAAAAAAATGGAGAGGAAGAAGAAAGAGGAGGAGGAGGGGGTGAAGAAAACGACGAATGCGAAGAAGAAGGAGGAAGGGGGGGAGAAGAAGAAGGAGAAGAAGATAAGAAAAGTAGATATACCTACGTACAGAAAAAAAGTACTATAGAGGTAAATGTTTTACATTTTACAATACTCGTACCTACCCTACGACCTGAAGGTATTTTGTACGAACAAAGTGACTCGATTTTTTTTTTTTTTATTTATTTATTTTTTTGAGAGATTTGATAGAGGGAACTGTAACTTCCAAGATCTTCCTTAAAGTGAAGAAGGAAGACAGGATAAGGAGAAAGCCATCCGTTCCGAGAACGGGCCTTGTCTTTTTGGAATAAAATCCGCCCTGGGCGGGAACCGAACCTACTTCTTACAAGGCGAAAGGAAAGTAAGGAAAGGAGAGAGAAAATTAAAGGAAAAGAGGATTAGAGGAAGAAAAAGGGGAAGTTGAAAAGGAGGAAAAGAAAGAGGAAGAGAAACATAAAGGAAAGAGAAACAAAAAAGGAAGAGAATGAAAGAGGAGGACAGTCGTTGAAATTTGAAATGGCCTCTCTCTCTCATCTCTTCTCTCCACGTGCCCAAACCATCTCAGCCTGCCCTCAGCTTAGACCCTAAACAACCTTAATTTTTTCCAACTTGAGGTTTTTTTTTAGAAATCGGGGGTAGAAAGCTAACTTTGCACTTTACAACATTTGCAAATTTTGCATTTTCAGAAAGCTTCCTTTTAACTTTGCATTTTCAGCTTATGTTTTTAACAAAAACATATATAAGCTGTTAAATATTATAATAGGCGCTCGAACCTATTTTCGGTCAGTTTTCGCCATAACTTTTCCCAGTGGTCAAATTTCAAGTGCATGAATAATGGCTCTGTTGAATAATGCACTGATTTTTCTAAAATCACTACTTATGTACTTATGAATGGATAATGTTGTTTTTTTCACTTCCTCTTCTTCTTCTAAAATACTCGTACATCCATAAAAGCCATTAATCTTTCAAAGGCGCCACTTGTTGCTAGTTATGCTGATGCTGTTGCTGCTACTACTCAGCTAAAAATTTGGAGTTAATTACCTAATATTATGTTAAGGCGGACTCTTCTTGATCCTTTGTGTGCCGCGTCCATTTTAGTTTAGGACATATCGCACTGAATCCAACCCATTAATAATTTGTTAACAAATGACAGTATTGACAAACGAATCAAAGGAAAGAAGAAAAATTGTAAATTGTGTATAATGTTGTAACAATCACAATAAAATAAAATTGAATTGAATTGAAGAAAATAATTTATATATGTATATTTATATTTATTTATTATTTTTTTTTTTTTGCAACTGAGAACTAAAAACCCCAGTAGCTAAACAATCTAAACATACGAAAAGTGACGGACCCCTGCAGGTAGTGCAGGTTCTTAAGTTTTTCCTTTTGTCTCTTTCTGTCACCTTACTTTTTCCCTCTATTTTTACCTATCTTGGATTTCCCCCTCAATGTATTACCTATCTGGGTTTATTCTTTCACCTTTCCTCTCCTTTTCTTCTTCTTCTTCTTCTTCTTCATGTGTCACGCTTTAAAGTTATTCCTTAAAATAATACAACAAAGGACATTCGCAAAAATTGAAGAGAACATTGGATCTACCCAATTTGGTTTTAGAAATGGTATGGGAACAAGGGAAGCATTATTTTGTTTACAAATTCTAGTCCAAAGATGTAGAGATTTAAGTAAAGATGTTTTTATTTGTTTTATCGACTTTGAGAAGGCTTTTGATAAAATCCACCATGTAAAGTTAATTGAAGTCCTAAAGAAGATTAACATTGATGATACTGATATCAGAATAATCAAAAACTTATATTGGCAACAATCCGCTAGTGTTCGTGTAGAAGGCCAGATTACCGAACCAATCAGTATCAAACGTGGTGTCCGACAAGGTTGTGTTTTGAGTCCTCAACTTTTTAATATATATTCCGAATACATATTTAAGGAATCTATAGAAGAACAAGAATTCTGCAACATTGGCATAGAAATAGACGAAACTAAAATCAATAACATAAGATATGCCGATGATACCGTCCTATTTGCTAGCTCCATGGAAGACCTACAAAAACTAGTCAACAAAATAACATCGAAATGTGAAGCATATGGACTAAGATTAAATACATCAAAAACTAAATATATGATAATAACTAAACAAAAGAAGAAAATCCCAAGAATACCAAAATTAAAAGCATATAATGTACAGTTGGAAAGAACTGAATCAATAATCTACCTGGGATCTAATATTAATGATGACTGGGATCCATCAAAAGAAATCAGAATACGTATTGAAAAAGCAAGATCATCATTTATAAAATTAAAGAAATTCTTTTGTGGACAAGACATTAATATGGAACTAAAAATTAGAATGTTAAGATGTTACGTCTTTTCGGTACTTCTGTATGGTGTTGAAAGTTGGACAATTACGGACACAGTGCTGAAAAAAGTAGAAGCTTTCGAGATGTGGACCTACCGAAGAATACTCAAGATCAAATGGACAGATAGAATAACAAACGAAGAAGTACTACGGAGAATGAGTAAGAACAAGGAGATAGCATTTACCATCAAGAAGAGAAAATTGCAATACTTTGGCCACATAGTGAGAAACCCTGTAAAGTACCATCAGCTTCTAACAGTACTCCAAGGTGAAATAGCCGGCAAAAGAAAAAGAGGAAGACCAAGAACATCCTGGATCCAAAATCTCGGTCAATGGTTCAATAAAAGTATGCCAGATCTTCTCCAAGCAGCCCACGACAAGAATGAATTAGCTATCATGATTGCCAACGTTCAGTAGAATATGGCACCAAAAGAAGAAGAAGAAGAAGAAGATCGTACCTATATCGAAACTAAAAGGTTGTCCCTGGTTAGCTACGGAAAATTGATTTTATTTTTTTAATTTGCAATTTTTTGTCTCTCTTCTTCTCCTTCTTCTTCTTCTTCTTCTTCTTCTTCTCCTCCTTCTTCTTCTTCGTTGTTAATTCGTAGCTACCAAATTTAGGCTTTCTATTAAGTGTTTGGGTTCCGGAGATAGAGTGATCATGATCAGTGAGTGAATGACTTAATAGATCTTCCTCTCAGGATAAAAAAAAAAAATCATTATCTTCTTCTTTTGGTTAAAATAGGTGCTGCGGTTGGCGGTATTTTGACCGCTTTTTGGCGGGTTTCGACCGCTTTTTGGCGGTTTTCAGCTATTTGGCTAAAAGGTTAGAGATATTGTAAATATTACAACAGAACACCCAAATGAGCACCATTCAATAGGATGAGAAAAGTCGTGTGATGTTCACACCAGATTTTTTCACACAGTTTTGTTTATACTTTTTTCTCCATTTTCTTGTTCTCGTTCTTTTTTATTTTTCTTCCTCTTCTTCTTCTTCCTCTTCTTCTTCTTACTTTTTGACTTTTTCCCCCCTTCATTTTATTTAATACCTACATTATTGTGTTGTTCTTTTTCCTCCCCCTTTTTTTATGTCTTGTTTTTTGTATTCAAGAAGCGTTTCCCTGACCCAGTTTACGAGAAGTTTCTCATCTGACACATTACTATCATCTGTATATCAGCAAAAAAGTTTGTGCAGCTCGAGTGGCGTATCCTGAATGGGGGCTAGAGGAAGCACCACTTCTCTCTCTCTCTCTCTCTCTCTCTCTCTTTTTAACCCTCTACATACCAATTGGTCCAGTGTGCAAGGTTAATCCAGTTCTAGTTGGCTGCAGTTTAAGAGGTGGTTATGGAAACCCTGAAAGTGTAACGAAAGGGGTAAAAAATTAAAAATAGAGACTCATCAATCCAACAATCAGGGCCGGAGTTATGACCTATTCAAATGTTAATTTTTCCATGTTCTCTCGCCAATAGGGGAAGCATTGGTGATTTGATGATGTACATAGATTCCGATTTTGAAAATCTCACATCACTCCACTGTTTCGCACCCCTTTCTCCGACATAATTATCCTCGCACCCCCCCCCCCCCGGAAGAGCGACGGGAATCGAACCCGCGGCCTAGCGCTTACAAGGCAGACGCACTACCAACTAAGCTAACTAGGCTGGCTAGCATCTGAGTTTGTAGTTGTTTTACTGTATATAGAGGGTGTTTTTTTTTTTTAAAAAAAAGTTGCCACCCCTGAGAACTCGAGAACCGGTTGGAAATCGCAAAAATCCGAAAACACGTATGTCTTTATTTTCAAGGAGAACTTATTTTTATAGAGGATCTCAATTTTTCGGCACCATCAGGGGCGGTCCCAGAGGGGTCAACTTTAAAATATTAAATAGGAACCCCCTACTTGTGATACATCATAGCAAAGGTCTTAAAGAACGTAGTACTTCGGTACAAGTTCGAGCTCAATCCAACAGTCAGGGCCGGAGTTATGACCTATTCAAATGTTAATTTTTCCATGTTCTCTCGCCAATAGGGGAAGCACCAAAAATGGGAAATTCATATTGATTGGTGATTTGTGGGTAGATTCTGTAGATTCCGATTTTACGAAAATCTCACATCACTCCACTGTTTCGCACCCCTTTCTCCGACATAATTATCCTCGCACCCCCCCC
>NW_007379454.1:20689-52405 GCF_000475195.1 Diaphorina citri
AAAATTTTTTTTTTTTTTTTATTTTTTTTTTTTTTTTGGCAACTGAGAACTAAAAACCCCAGTAGCTAAACACACGAAAATTGACGGACCCCTGCAGTTTCTGAAGTTTTTCCTTTTGTCTCTTTCACCTTACTTTTTCCCTCTATTTTACCTCCAAAGGTTTTCCCCCTAAATGTATTACCTATCTGGGTTTATTCTTTCACCTTTCCTCTCCTTTTCTTCTTCTTCTCCTTCCTCTTCTTCCTCTTCTTCTTCGCATCTTTCGTCTCCCGCTTTCGCATTTTTCGCCGTGTTTACCTATATAAAAAGCTAAAGTCATCGTTGCACCTGAGAATCTTTTTGCTGAGAGCTTTTAGAATTTTATTTTCACTCTTTCTCCCTTCCTCGCTCTCTCTCTCTATGTCTCTCTCTCTCTCTCTCTCTCTCTCTCTCTCTCTCTCTCTCTCTCTCTCTCTCTCTCTCTCTCTCTCTCCAAGCAAACAGCTATCATTGACATTATCATAGTAGGCTATTTTCACCTGAACAAACTCTCCTCCTCCTCCTCCTCTAACTTCCTCTTTCGCTCCCAAACCTTCTATTTCTCCCCTCCCTTCAGTTCTTCTTCTTCTTCCTCCTTCTTCTTCTTCTTCTTCTTCTTCTTCTTCTTCTTCTTCTTCTTCTTCTTCTTCTTCTTCTTCTTCTTCTTCCTTCTAACACCCCTTTCCCAATTTTATTTGGGGTCGGTATCACCCTCCTTTATCCTACCCCTCCATAGTGTGGAGTCCATATACTATCTAACGTCTCCTCCCTTTCCCCCTCCCAACCCTAACATTCTTCCATCCCTCCCAATCCTACTGAATGGGTGGGGAAGTCCCCTTCCCTTTCGGTGACCCCATCAAATTAAAAGCGGAGGGGGCTGATTCTAACACCCCTTTCCCAAATTTATTTGGGGTCGGTATCACCCTCCTTTATCCTACCCCTCCATAGTATGGAGTCCATACACTATCTAACATCTCCTCCCTTTCCCCCTCCCAACCCTAACAACCTTCCATCCCTCCCAATCCTACTGAATGGGTGGGGAAGTCCCCTTCCCTTTCGGTGACCCCATCAAATTAAAAGCGGAGGGGGCTGATCCCCAAGTGTCAAAAGCACAGAAACCCTTATCTGCCCGAAACACAGCCCTACCCGCCAACACACACATAAACACTGTCAAAGGCCGAAAAGCGGCGACTCGAGTGTGTGGGGCTGTCAAAAAAAGCCCCCCTCAAAAACTAAAAAAAAAATCCCTCAAAAAAAAAAACTGAAAAAATGCCGTAGCTTTGGGGAAAAAATGGAGGGAAGGAGGAGGAAAAAAGAAGTAAAGAGGAGGAGGGAAAGGAAGAGATATAGAAGAACAGAAAGAGAAGGGAAGGAGGATTAAAAAGAAGGGTAAGAGTAAAGAGGAGAAGGAGGAAAAGGGACCAAAGGAAAGTGTGTAACACACTCATACCTTGGCTTTTGAAGGAAAGGAGGAAGAGGAGAAGGGAGAGAGGGGGAGATTGGAATAGGAGGAGAAGAAGGAAGAGGAAAAGAAGAATATAGATGAGGAAGAAAAGGGAGAGGAGGGTTAGGAAATAATTTCACACACTCAAAATAACATATACACACAAACACTTTCAAACGCCGAAAAGCGGGGACTCGAGTGTGTGGGGCTGTCAAAAAAAGCCCTATACACACAAACACTTTCAAACGCCGAAAAGCGGGGACTCGAGTGTGTGGGGCTGTCAAAAAAAGCCCCCCTCAAAGACTAAAAAAAAAAAACCTCTCTCCCTCAAAAACAGAAAAAAAACGCCGTGACTTTTGGAGGCAAAGAGGAGAGAAAAAAAGGACAGAGTAAAGAGAGGAGACAGTGTTTGAGGAGGAGGAAGAGGAGGAGGAAGAGGACACAAACAAGGAACGAACTTTTAAAGAAAAATGGAGAGCAGGAATGGAAGGAAGGAGGAGTAAAAAAGGGTAGATTATAGAACTATAGATGAAAGAGGAGGAGAAGGAGAATCAGGAAAAAGGACCAAAGGAAAGTGTGTAACACACTCATACCTTGGCGTTTGAAGGAAAGGAGGAAGAGGAGAAGGGAAAGAGGGGGAGATTGGAATAGAAGGAGAAGAAGGAAGAGGAAAAGAAGAATATAGATGAGGAAGAAAAGGGAGAGGAGGGTTAGGAAATAATTTCACACACTCAAAATAACATGTGATAATGGGAAAGATTAGAAACGGGCGTGGCCTTTAGAGTACCTTAACTTTCACCCAACCTTTCTCTCTCTCTCCTACACTTTTTTCTTCTTCTTTCCTCTACTCCTCTTTGTCCTTCTCTTTCCTCTTTCTCCTCCTCTCTCTCTCTCTCTCTCTCTGTTTCTCCCCTTCCTTCCTCTCTCTCTCTCTCTCTCTCTCTCTCCTCCACTTTTTTCTTCTTCATCTTCTTCTTTCCTCTACTCCTCTTTGTCCTTCTCTTTCCTTTTTCTCCTCCTCTCTCTTTCTGTTTCTCCCCTTCCTTCCTCTCTCTCTCTCTCTCTCTCTCTCGGAGATATTTTGTTTACAGACAGACACACAGACAGACAGACAGACAGACACACACACGGACCAATGGCTGAAACTTTGGATTTAGGCTCTAGGGACCACAAAACGTGTTTTGACACTAAAAACTGACCATCGAAAATTTGACCCGATTACATTACTTTCCTTCCTATAGGATAAGGAAAGTAAAAATGGTAAAGTTCTTCTGAAGCACATATTATAAGTAAATACCTAACTACATAATGACTGTTTACCTATTCTTGGACTTTAGTGAAAAAAAAACAACAAACAAACATGAGAGGTGGTATTTTATGTATTACCTATCATTATTATTCTTGTTCACCCTTCTCAAAGTAGCTTGAAATGATCACCTTTTACCTATGTGCTTTGCACAATAACTCTCCTAGTTGGTTTCACACAAACATGATAATTACTATCATATGAGTATAGGGCCTAGGGTAAGTGTACCATTTATTCGCCCACCTAAAAAACGTACCACATATGTAAGTCTGAACTGGACGAACTTTTTCAAAATCCAATTTCATCAAAAGAAAGGGCTTAAAGACTACTAGCGAACCAGTGCTATTCAAAAATTGTAGTCATAAAAACAAAAATTAGAAACATAAATGTGGGCAGGTGGGCCAATAAATGGTACGTTTTTTAGGTGGGCGAATAAATGGTACACATACCCTACCTAGGTATAATTTTCCAAAATTATATGTACTTACCTTACCTATTACCTATTAGAGATACTGTCATACATACCGAAAGTATCCATACCCAACCCACATGTTCGAAAATTTCAACTTTCTATGTACAAAAGCTTTGTCAGCTTTGACAGACACCAACTTTCTATGTACAAAAGCTTTGTTTAGACGCCGGGAACCTATCTAATTACACTTTTTATTTACTTCCCTTGTCCTATACTCCTATATGAGAGGTGGTATTTTATGTAGGTATTACCTATCATTATTTCTTGTTCACCCTTCTCAAAGTAGCTTGAAATGATCACTTTTTATGTGCTTTGCACAATAACTCTCCCAGTTGGCTTCACACAAACATGATAATTACTATCATATGAGTATAGGGTACCTACCTAGGTACAATTTTCCAAAATTATATGTACTTACCTATTAGAGATACCGTCATACATACCGAAATTATCTATACCCAACCCACTTGTTCGAAAATTTCAACTTTCTATGTATGTACAAAAGCTTTGTCAGCTTTGACAGACACCAACTTTCTATGTACAAAAGCTTTGTTTAGACGCCGGGAACCTATCTAATTACAGAGAAAACAAGAGACATTCAGACAGACAGACACAGACAGACAGACAGAAGTTCTGTAATATTCATACCTACCTATTGTCTGAAACCTTCAGTAGGCACTCCCTATTGTGAGTCTGAACTTTGTTATTTGTATTTTCAGAGTTCATACACATGTTATAAAACTGAGTGAGTTTTTACTTTTTTCGATGTTTTGTGTCTGCTACTCTGCTATACTCTCGGACAAATAAGACACAGACAGACAGACAGAAGTTGTGTAATATTCATACCTACCTATTGTCTGAAACCTTCAGTAGGTACTCCCTATTGTGAGTCTGAACTTTGTTATTTGTATTTTCATAGTTCATACACATGTTATAAAACTGAGTGAGTTTTTACTTTTTTCGATGTTTTGTGTCTGCTACTCTGCTATACTCTCGGACAAATAAAAAGGGAAATTAGACAGAGAGAGAGAGAGAGAGAGAGAGAGAGTCAGACAAAAAAAAATCACTCACAAATACAAGTAACATACGAGTACATACATAGGTATTAGAAATTGTCCGATTTGTTTGTTCAGGAGTATAAATATTGAGAAAGACAGAGGTTGAGTTGTTTTTCTCATTCAGCGCAAGAGAGATGGAGAGAGAGAGAGAGAGAGAGAGAGTCAGACAAAAAAAATCACTCACAAATACAAGTGACATACATAGGTATTAGAAATTGTCCGATTTGTTTGTTCAGGAGTATAAATATTGAGAAAGACAGAGGTTGAGTTGTTTTTCTCATTCTCTCCTCTCCTCTTTCATAGCTTCTCCTTTTCTTCCTCCTCCTCCTCCTCCTTCTTCTCTTGCTTCCCCAGTTTCTCCCCTTTCTCTTCTCTTCCTCCTCCTCCCTCTTCTTTTGCTTCCCCTGTTTCTCCTCTTTCTCTTTTCTTCCTCCTCCTCTCCTCCTCTTTCTTCCCTTTCTCTTTCTCCTCCTTCTCTTTTCCTATTTTTCAAAACTGCTGGCGTCAGACTAAACAGTTCTTATTTTCTCCCATTTTCCCATTGTTAAATTTGTTGTGCTTATGTGTTCACATATTTCCCATTTATGTTCTGTTTTTTCCCACCTATTCCTACTTTCTCTTTTTTCTCTCTCTCTCCTCTCTCTCTCTTTCCCTCTTTTTTTCTCTATATTCCAGATTTTGAAAAATTAACGTTCCTAGGAGCAGTACCCTCTAAAATACAGAGAGCAAAAAAAGGTCGATTTTGTCGAACAAACGAAATAAGGTCCATGTTTTGAGTCGATCTTTTTTTTTAACTTTTTGTCCCTAATTTGGCACCATAATACCTCTCAGTAGTTACGGAAGTTTGATAGAGAGAACTGTAATAAAAGAGGTGTTGGACTACCAGGCGAGAAAGAGACAGACAGAGAGAGAGAGAGAGAGAGAGAGAGAGAGAGAGAAAGAGGAAGATGAAGATGGAGAGATAAATGATTGCAGAAACTGACCTTTTCTTCTTCTTCTTCTTCTTCTTCTTCTTCTTCTTCTTCTTCTTCTTCTTCCGTCTTTCTTTATTTCTTTTTTACTTTCCTTGTCCTACCTCTAGGAAGGAAAGTAATGTAATCGGGTCAAAATTTCGACGGTCAGATTTTAATGCCAAAACACGTTTTGAGGTCCCTAGAGCCTAAATCCAAAGTTTCAGCCACTGGTCCGTATGTGTGTCTGTGTGTCTGTCTGTCTGTCTGTCTGTAAACAAAATATCTCGAGAACGGTAAGAGCTAGAGACTTGAAATTTGGTATGTGTAGCTGTCAAATTTGAGAATGCGACACGAAACTTTTGGTTAAGACCGATGCAACGCTTGGCGGCATTTTACCGCTTTTTGGCGGTTTTCGGTGTAATTTAACAATCGGAATTTTTGGTTCATATCGATGCAATGATTGGCGGCATTTTACCGCGTTTTTTGGCGGTTTTTAACAATATAATTATCGGGAACGGTATGAGCTAGAGACTTGAAATTTGGCATGTAGTTCACAAATGTGACAAGGATGCAACTCGAAACGTTTGGTTGAGATAGGTACTGAGGTTGGCGGTATTTTGACCGCTTTTTGGTGGTTTTTGACCGTTTTTTGGCGGTTTTCAGCTATACCGACTAAACGGTTAGAGATATTGAAGATAGGTGCTGCGGTTGGCGGTATATTGACCGCTTTTTGGCGGTTTTTGACCTTTTTTTTTTTTTGGCGGTTTTCAGCTATACCTACCGACTAAACGGTTAGAGATATTGTAAAAGTTTGGCTATAAGAACAAGAACACCCAAAATAAGCATCATTCAATAGAATGAGGAAAGTCGTGTGATGTTCACGCCAGATTTTCTTCTTCTTCTTTGTCTATCTTCAAAACTATAATAGGTAGGTACCTATTTCCACTTTTATCGTTGCAAAAACGTTTTAGAAAGATTGAATTTTTCTTTTCCAAATATTTGACCAAAGGAAAAAAAGTTCAGGAGAGAGAGAGAAATATTGAAAATTGGAATTTTTATCTCCTTCTCTCCCTCCCTCTTTCTCTCTCTTATAGAGTACTTTCATTTGTTTCCTTTTTTTAGAGGAGACCTAACTTAATTATGTAGGTAGACTAATCCCATTCCTCAGTTTGAGGTATGCTATTCCACAATTTGATTTATATAGGTATGCTAAACTAGGTATAGGTATGTGTGCTACCAAATTCAATTCCCCCGCCGAGAATCGAACCCGTGACCTAGCACTTAAAAAGGCGAGATTCGTAGATTTGGCTGGCATACTAAACACTCGTTACCTACTTACTGAATTCTACGTCCTTGTTCTAACAATCTAACACATTTCTAGGTTCTGTTGATACTAGAATTCGGTACTTGATACTCATACTACTTATTATAACCTAAGTATATCTAAGTACTTGATACTCATACTACTTATTATAACCTAAGTGTATCTAAGTACCATCATGGCTTTTCAATAATGTTACCACGTAACACCTCCTCAGCCTACCTCAAGATGTTACATCTTATACCTACTTACCCAAATACCTGCCTACCCACCCACAATTACTCCACCACAGGTATACCTACTTCTAAGAAAGGCTCTCTTGAGACTCATTCTCCCCCTCTTTTCCCCCTTTCTCTCTCTCTCTCTCTCTCTCTCTCTCTCTCTCTCTGTCTTACCTTCCTTAGCCTACAAAAGACAGAAAACCCGCCTACCTATCTTTTCTCAAATACAAAACGCTACCTATCTGTTTTAAAAATGCTTTTAATTTAATGAAAAAAAGTGTTGGAGGGGAGGGGTGAAAGGAGGGGAAGACGATGAGTTTTCCTCAGTAGAATCAGTGGTGTAGTGCACAAATGAACTCTACGAGAACAATATGGTTCGTTCTCAGAACGGCTGGCTTTCTCCTATCTGTACTACTTCGCTGTCCGATTTCTGGACGATAAGACCTCCGTTGTCACAGTTCTATCGAATTTTCTATCAAAATCAGAAAACGTCTTTTTACTTTCTATTACCCTTTTTTAAAATATTTTTTCCGAAAATTTCCCTCTCTTTCTGTATCTCTCCCTCTTCCTCTTTCCCACTGAATTATTCGACATTCACCACTGTAAAGTAAACAAAAGAGAGAGAGAGAAGAGAGAGAGAGGGGGGGGAATAGAGAGAGGGGGAGAGAGAGACACACAATGCGTAGGGTTGTACAATGCTCGTGTAAACAACAAAGTACACATCCCCCGTGCAAACAAATATGTAAACAGAAGTGTAAACAGCACAGAGATGTCGCCCTAGTACGTGTGTTGTTTTGTAAACAATAGACTTTTAATATTGTGCCTTGTCTAATATTATACATATGTATACATACGAGTATATGTATAATATTAGACCTATTAGACATATGTACATAAATATGTATAATATTAGGTAGGTATTATAGGTACATACTCATAGATAGACAGAGAGAGGGGGAGAGAAAAAGGGAGTGAGAGAGAGGAATTGAAAGGGAGTCCCTCTCCGGGGAGAGGGGGGGGAGAAAAAGAGAAAGGGAAATGAATTGAGAGAGAGAGAGACAGAATATTAGACTTATTAGGTATACATATGTATAATATTAGGTAGGTATTATAGGTACATACTCATAGATAGACAGAGAGAGGGGGAGAGAAAAAGGGAGAGAGAGAGAGAGGAATTGAAAGGGAGTCCCTCTCTGGGGAGAGGGGGGAAGAAAAAGAGAAAAGGAAATGAATTGAGAGAGAGAGACAGATCAAAGAGAGAGAGAGAAAGGGAAAGAGAGAGGAAGAGGGAAAGAGAGAGAGATCAAAGAGAGAGAGAGGGAGAGGGAAAGAGAGAGAGAGAAAGGGAAAGAGAGAGGAAGAGGGAATTATATGTATGTGTGAGAGAAAGAGATACATAGTAGGTTTGTTTAATGAAGGGAGGGAGGAAGATGAGGGGAAAAATGTAAACCCAGACGAACTCCATATGGATATAGGTAGGTATGTTCTTATTTTAATCACAAATTTAAGCCAGCCTAGTTAGCTTAGTTGGTAGTGCGTCTGCCTTGTAAGCGCTAGGCAATAATATGGTTCGTTCTCAGAACGGCTGGCTTTCTCCTATCTGTACTACTTTGCTGTCCGATAAGACCTCCGTTATCACAGTTCTCTCTCTCAAAAAACGTATTTTTTTTAAATATTTTTTCGAAAATTTCCCTCTCTTTCTGCATCTCACTGAATTATTCGGCATTCACCACTGTAAAGTAAACAAAAGAGAGAGAGAGAGGGGGGAAATAGAGAGGGGAGAGAGAGACAGACACACAATGCTCGTGTAAACAACAAAGTACACATCCCCCGTGTAAACAAATATGTAAACAGAAATGTAAACAGCACAGAGATGTCGCCCTAGTACGTGTGTTGTTTTGTAAACAATAGACTTTTAATATTATGCCTTGTCTAATATTATACATATGTATATTATTAGACTTATTATACATATTATGTATAATATTAGGTAGGTATTATAGGTACATACTCATAGATAGACAGAGAGAGGGGGAGAGAAAAAGGGAGAGAGGAATTGAAAGGGAGTCCCTCTCCGGGGAGAGGGGGGGGAGAAAAAGAGAAAGGGAAATGAATTGAGAGAGAGAGAGACAGATCAAAGAGAGAGAGAGAGAAAGGGAAAGAGAGAGAGAGAGATCAAAGAGAGAGAGAGAGAAAGGGAAAGAGAGAGAGATAGAGGAAGAGGGAAATAGGAAGAGAGAGGAAGAGGGAAAGAGAGAGAGAGGAAGGGAAAGAGAAAGAGAGAGAGAGAGGAAGAGGGAAAGAGATAATTATATGTATGTGTGAGAGAAAGAGATACATAGTAGGTTTGTTAATGAAGGGAGGGAGGAAGATGAGGGGAAAAATGTAAACCCAGACGAACTCCATAACTCCATATGAATAGGTAGGTATGTTCTTATTTTAATCACAAATTTAAGCCAGCCTAGTTAGCTTAGTTGGTAGTGCGTCTGCCTTGTAAGCGCTAGGCCGCGGGTTCGATTCCCGCCCGGGGCGGATTTTATCCTGATGGGATAATGTTCGTTCTCGGAAACGGCTGGCTTTCTCCTATCCTGTCTTCCTTCTCTCCTCGATTTCGGGACGATAAGACCATAGCAGTTAAAGTTCCCTCTGTCAAACCTCTTAAAAAAAAAAAAAAAAAAAAAAAAAAAAAAAAAAAAAAAAAAAAACAAAAAAATAGTGACGATCCTGTATACTGTTTAACGGAAAAGATATGGATATTTATAGTCAATAGGTCGAGTCAGGATGATCTACACGATGTGTTGAGTACTGTAATGAAATACATTAGTAAGTGTGAATACCAATGAGTTATACCGGATTTTCTCCCCATATTTTATCGTCGATGGACTCTACAATTAGATCATAGTAGCTAAGTTATGGTCACATGTAAGCTATACACTATCAGAGGTAGGAACACAAATGAACAACCGAATTAGATGCAAATCTCAAACTCACATGATTGCTTTTAGTTATCGTCACTTTCATTTATTATTACAATTTAGTAATTAAATAGGTGTAAGGTGGACGGACTATTGTAATTCGCTAAGGGTGTCTGTCACTCGGACGATTCTCTAGTCGTACGGGGTCTGTCGGTCTGTCCCCATAGAAGGACTTATCCAAATCTGGTCGACCTATATATCAAATTAAAGGTCTTTTTACGAGGAACACGAAAATGGTGGTGCAAATTTTGTCCAGTAAACCATAAAGCCAAAAAACCAAAAAAACTGATTTTTGGGGGATTTTTTTCACATTTTCTTACACAAATGAGCTCTGATCTTGAAATTTGTCGCGACGACCTATGAACTCAAAGCTAGAAAGTTTTAGATAACACTTCAGTCGATCATTTAAGACCGGTTTTAGCGTTACCTATGTTAAGCTACGCCGAGGAAGGCCAATAAATGGATGGGTGACTTAAACATTTTATTGGGAATAAAGGGAGAACGGGCTCTAGTCTTGATTTTAAATCATTACGTGAAAGTAAAATCAAAAAATCAAATCAAGAATGATAATAAACTGAATATTAAACAAATTAGGTAGGTACATAGGTACTGATTTTCTCTAATCACGATCTTATAAACTACGGGCTAAAAAATTCCCGGAGGGACGGACCCAGCTTGTTCAATAGTAATTTTATTACGAATCTAGATATTTTCAAAATTCATACTGAAAAACATTCACCCATTGAATTTCGTTAATTTCATTTGGTGATTAATAAAGACTCTCTCTCTCTCTTTGTCTTTATTTCTTTCTCTCTCTCTCTCTCTCTCTCTCTCTCTCTCTCTCTCTTTCTATACCACTCTCTCCTTTCCTTTCTTTTTCCCTCTCACTCCAAATTTTAATTATTTTATTTTTACATTAAAGCCTAAATCCGCTCACTCCCTCCTCCTCCTCCTCCTCCTCCTCCTCCTCCTCCTCCTCCCTGCTTTATCACCGCCTTTCCAAAAATATCTTTCTCTCTCCCTCCTTTTTCTCTTTCATTCTCATTCAAGATTTCCCTCTCTCTCTCTCTTTCCCTCTCTCTCTCTTTTACTTTATTTTACTTTATTTCTCTCTCTCTCTCTCTCTCTCTCTCTCTCTCTCTCTCTCTCTTCTCTCTCTCTCTTTTACTTTATTTTACTTAATTTCTCTCTCTCTCTCTCTCTTTTACTTTATTTTACTTAATTTCTCTCTCTCTCTTTTACTTTATTTTACTTAATTTCTCTCTCTCTCTTTTACTTTATTTTACTTAATTTCTCCCTCTCTCTCCCTCTCACTCTCTCTCTCTCTCACTCCCACTCCCGTTCAAGATAGCCATTTCTCTTCCTCCCTCCATCTTTTTCTCTTTCATTCAAGATTTCCTTTTCTTTTGTCTCGATAGTAATTATATTTGAGGAACAACAAAGAAAAAAGAGAAAGTGGGAGAAAAAAAAGAAGAAGAGGAGGAAGAAGAAGAAGAGGAAGAAGAAGAAAAAGAAGAAGAAGAAAATGAAGAAGAAGACGAAGGAGGAGAGAAATTAGGAACGTAGTTATTCTGAGAAGTGAAATTAAGGACACTGCGGAGAGAAAGAATAGGAGAGAGAAATAGAAAGGAGGGACATAAAACAGGAAAGAGAGAGTGAGAGGGAGTGATGGATGGACAGCGAGAAAAAAGAGAGAGGGAGAGGTACTTTTTTTTAGAGGAACAGAGTAGAGAAAGGGGGAAAAAGATAGAAAAGGAAAATGGGAAGAGAGAGAGAGAGCGAGATATAAAAGGAAAAGACAAAAAATTACTCTGGAAATTACGAAATGAAATCATAACGAAAGGGAAAGAGAGAGAGGGAGAGAGAGAGAGAGAGAGAGGGAAGGGAGAAATGTTAATTTCACTTCTATTTTATACTACCTAAACTTCTTGTTTTTATTTTTCGTAAATAATTTGAATTTTTCATAATTATTTACTTAACTTCTCCCTCCCTCTCACTCTCTCTCTCTCACTCCCACTCCCGTTCAAGATAGCCATTTCTCTTCCTCCCTCCATCTTTTTCTCTTTCACTCAAGATTTCCTTTTCTTTTGTCTCGATAGTAATTATATTTGAGGAACAACAAAGAAAAAAGAGAAAGTGGGAGAAGAAGAAGAGGAAAAAGAGGAAGAAGAAGAAGAAGAAGAAGAAGAAGAAAAAGAAGAAGAAGGAGAGAAATAAGGAACGTATAGTTATTCTGAGGAGTGAAATTAAGGACACTGCGGAGAGAAAGAATGGGAGAGAGGAATAGAAAGGAGGGACATAAAACAGGAAAAAGAGTGAGAGGGAGTGATGGATGGACAGCGAGAAAAAAGAGAGAGGGAGAGGTACTTTTTTTTTTAGAGGAACAGAGTAGACAAAAGGGGGAAAAGAAAAGGGAAAAGATAGAAAAGGAAAATGGGAAGAGAGAGAGAGAGAGCGAGAAATAAAAGGAAAAGACAAAAAATTACTCTGGAAATTACGAAATGAAATCATAACGAAAGGGAAAGAGAGAGAGGGAGAGAGAGAGAGAGGGAAAAGGAGAAATGTTAATTTCACTTCTATTTTATACTACCTAAACTTCTTGTTTTTATTTTTCGTAAATAATTTGAATTTTTCATAATTATTCCCCCTCTCTCTCTCTCTCTCTATCTCTTTCTCTCTCTCTCTCTCTCTTTCTCTCTCTCTTTCTACTAACACCTCCACTATTTTTGCAAAATTTTGAAATGCCAAAGTACCTAAATGACTGCGCCATTTTAGATTTTATGGACGTCACAAAATCTCTCTCTCTCTCCCTCTTTCTTTCTTTCTCCCTCTCTCTCTCTCTCTCTCTCTCTCTCTCTCTCTCTCGCTCTCTCTCTCTCTCTCCTTCTCAATGAAAGTTACGTACCTACCCCAAACCGAGGAATAATAATAATAAATAAACTCTGTACGGAAGAGAAGAAGAAATATTCAATTGAAAATCTATGAAATGGAAAGCTATTGTTCTAAAGGAGAAGAGATATCTATTCAGGCTGCCAAATAAAAGAAAAGAGAATTATTAATCAAATTTCAAAGTTATAATGAAATTTCGATAGGGATGGGTGGGGTAAATTTCCAGTTTGGGGTAAGTTAGGAAGCTACGAGGAAAACCGATTTATAATTGAACTTTTTTTAGAGGGGACCAAACTGACGTACGTAGGTATGCTAAACCTATTCCTCAGTTTGAGATATGCTATTCCACAATTTGATTTATATAGGTATGCTAAAGTAGGTAGGTATGTGTGCTGCCAAATTCAATTCCCCCGCCGAGAATCGAACCCGTGACCTAGCACTTAAAAAGGCGAGATTCGTAGATTTGGCTGGCATACTAAACACCTCTTCCTACTCCTTCTATTCTCCTTACTTCTTCTCAGTCTTGTCCCCCTCCTTCCAACTACTCTTCTTTTTTCTTTTTTGTCCTCACTCCAATTCTCCTCCTCCTCCTTCTCTTCCACCTCCTCCTTCTTCCTCCTAGTTTTCCTCCTCCTCCTCCTCCTCCTTCTTCTTCTCTTGCTTCCCCTGTTTCTCCTCTTTTTCTTCTCTTCCTCCTCCTCTCCTCCTCTTTCTTCCCTTTCTCTTTCTCCTCTTTCAAAACTGTTGGCGTCAGACTAAACAGTTCTTCTTGTTTTCTCCCATCTTTTCTCTATCTCCATTGTTAAATTTGTTGTGCTTATGTATGTGTTCCCATATTTCCCATTTATGTTCTGTTTTTTCCCACCTATTCCTACTTTCTCTTTTCTCTCTCTCTCCTCTCTCTTTCCCTCTTTTTTTTCTCTATATTCCAAATTTTGAAAAATTAACATTCCTAGGAGCAGAGTACCCTTTAAAATACAGAGAGCAAAAAAAGGTCTGTAAACAAAATATCTCGAGAACGGTAAAAGCTAGAGACTTGAAATTTGGTATGTAGATGTCAAATGTGACAAGGATGCAACACAAAACGTTTGGTTAAAATAGGTGCTGCGGTTGGCGGTATTTCGACCGTTTTCTGGCGGTTTTCAGCTATACCGACTAAACGGTTAGAGATATTGTAAAAGCTTGGCTATAAGAACAAGCACCCAAAATAAGCATCATTCAATAGGATAAGGAAAGTCGTGTGATGTTCACACCAGATTTTCTTCTTCTTTGTCTGTCTTCAAAACTATAATAGGTAGGTATCTCCCTTTTTATCGTTGCAAAAACATTTTACAAAGATTGAATTTTTCTTTTCCAAATATTTGACCAAAGGAAAAAAAGTTCAGGAGAGAGAGAGAGAGAAATATTGAAAATTGGAATTTTTATCTCCTTCTCTCCCTCCCTCTTTCTCTCTCTTATAGAGTACTTTCATTTGTTTGAATTTCTTGCAAGAAATATTTTGAAGAGGGAGAACCATTCCAATTTTTAATAATCGAGAGAGAGAGAGAGAGAGAGAAAGAGAGAGGGAGAGTAGAAGAGAGAGAGAGAGAGAGAGAGAGAGAGAGATAGTTTTGCCTGTGAATTCTTTAAATAGGAAACTTTGAAAATTCTAAGAACCAACTCTTTATAAACCCACACGGTTAAAGGTCTAAAAAAGATCTAGAAAAATGTGAAATTTATCTTTTTCTTCTTCTTCTTCTTCTTCTTCTTCTTCTTCTTCTTCTTCTTTTTTCATGTTTACAGAAATAAGTAGGTAGGTAAATCCTATTTTTAAATTCCCTCTCGTGAAAATATGTAGAATTTCTTCTGAATTCTAAAAAAATAAATAAAAAAAAAAGACAACAACAACAACCTACATAGGTAGGTCTTTTTAACAGAATTTTATACGACGATCTATGTGGGTAGTTTCGCTTTCGGTAGGTACAAAAGACAAACTTGAATGAGAGCCTAACCTACCCTACAAAAGGCAGAATATACCCTCCCTAGCCTACAAAAGACAGAATATACCTTCCCTAGCCTACAAAAGACAGAAAACCCGCCTACCTATCTTTCTCAAATATAAAATGCTACCTATCTGTTTTAAAAATGCTGCAAGAAATATTTTGAAGAGGGAGAGCCATTCCAATTTTCAATAATCGAGAGAGAGAGAGAGAGAGAGAGAGAGAGAGTAGAAGAGAGAGAGAGATAGTTTTGCCTGAATTCTAGGTAATCTTAAATAGGAAACTAGAAATCATAGGTATCATAGGTACCTACTTCAAAGTCAAAGGAACCTTCTAAAATTCCAAGAACCAACTCTTTGTAAACCCACGGTTAAAGGTCTAAAAAAGATCTAGAAAAATGAAAAATTTATCTTTCTTTTTTTCTTCATCGTCTTCTTCTTCTTCTTCTTCTTCTTCTTCTTCTTCTTCTTCTTCTTCTTCTTCTTCTTCTTCTTCTTCTTTTTCTTTTCATGTTTACGGAAATAAGTAGGTAGGTAAATCCTATTTTTAAATTCCCTCTCGTGAAAATAGAATTTCTTCTGAATTCTAAAAAGTACATAAAAAACAACAACAACAACAACCTACATATAGGTTAGGTCTATTTAACAGAATTTTATACGACGATCTATGTGGGTAGTTTCGGTAGGTAGTGTAGGTACAAAGACAAACTTGAATGAGAGCCTAACCTACCCTACAAAAGGCAGAATATACCTTCCTTACCCTACAAAAGACAGAATATACCCTCCCTAGACTACAAAAGACAGAATATACCTACCTTCCTTAGCCTACAAAAGACAGAAAACCCGCCTACCTATCTTTTCTCAAATACAAAACGCTACCTATCTGTTTTAAAAATGCTTTTAATTTAATGAAAAAAAGTGTTGGAGGGGAGGGGTGAAAGGAGGGGAAGACGATGAGTTTTCCTCAGTAGAATCAGTGGTGTAGTGCACAAATGAACTCTACGAGAACAATATGGTTCGTTCTCAGAACGGCTGGCTTTCTCCTATCTGTACTACTTCGCTGTCCGATTTCTGGACGATAAGACCTCCGTTGTCACAGTTCTATCGAATTTTCTATCAAAATCAGAAAACGTCTTTTTACTTTCTATTACCCTTTTTTAAAATATTTTTTCCGAAAATTTCCCTCTCTTTCTGTATCTCTCCCTCTTCCTCTTTCCCACTGAATTATTCGACATTCACCACTGTAAAGTAAACAAAAGAGAGAGAGAGAAGAGAGAGAGAGGGGGGGGAATAGAGAGAGGGGGAGAGAGAGACACACAATGCGTAGGGTTGTACAATGCTCGTGTAAACAACAAAGTACACATCCCCCGTGTAGACAAATATGTAAACAGAAATGTAAACAGCACAGAGATGTCGCCCTAGTACGTGTGTTGTTTTGTAAACAATAGACTTTTAATATTGTGCCTACCTACCAAACTAACTACTCCACCACAAGTAGCTATACCTACCTTCTAAGAAAGGCTCTCTTGAGACTCATTCTCCCCCTCTTCCCTTCCTGTCTCTCTCTCTCTCGCTCTCTCTGTCTTTCTCTTTCTCTCTCATTCTTTTCCAAGTAGGTACTGTTATTATATTGTCTTCAAGAACACTCCTGAGAGAGATAGAGACAGAGAAAGAAAGTGGAGGACAAAGAGGAAGAAAGAGAGAGAGGAGGGAGGGAGAGAGAGAGATGAATAATGACATAAGTGAGAAAGTGAAAGACCCGAAAAAAAAGGAAAAAGAAGACAAGAGACATAAAGTACGTAAACATTGAGAAGAGTGTAAAAGGAGAAGAAGAGGAGAATGGAAAAGGGAGAGGGGAAGGATTAAAACTGGGAAGAAGGAGATAGAGGGGAGGTGAAAAAGGAGAAGAGGGAGAAAGCGCCAAATGTAATAAAACTTGAAAGAATCCCGAAGGAGAAACATACAAGAGAATGAAGAGGAAGAAGAAGAAGAAGGAGGAGGAGAAGAAGAAGAAGAGGAGAGGGAAGAAAAATGAAGTGCACTTACAACAAGATCTACCGGTAATGAGAGAAAATGGGTAGGAGAAGAGGAAATAAATTAGGAGAGGGAGAAAAGTAGAAAACGGAGAAGGAGAGAAAAGAGGAGATATAAGATATAAGAAGTAGGAGAGTAAGAAAGAAGAATAAAACGAGGGAGGAAAGAAAAGGAGAGGAGGAGAAGGAAAAACAAAAAATGTGAGAAAATTTGTATAAGAATGAAAGGGAAAGAGAAATAACAAGAGAAAAGAGAAAAGAAAGGAACAGAGTAAAAAGAAGAAGGAGCCGTAGGAATGTGAAGAAAAGAATGATGGACTTGGAAAACGAAGGAGAAAGAGGAGTAATTTAAGAGGGAGAAAGAATGGGAAAAGTGAGAAAGGGGAAGAATGAGAAAAAGGAAGAGAAAGAAGGGGGGAAGAAGAGAAAAGAAGGAGAAAGAATGGGAAAAGGGAGAAAGGGGGGAAAAAAGGAAGAGAAAGAAGGGGGAAAGGAGGAGAAAGAGGAAGAGATAAAGGGAGAAAGTTATATTCGACTTAGGGACAATAGATTTCGGCGCGTTTTGACAATACACAGAAAATACACTTACATTTTTGGTGGTTGTAAAATTTATGGCCTTCTCTCTCTCTCTCTCTCTCTCTCTCTCTCTCTCTCCCTCTCTTTCTTTTCTNNNTTTCTCTCTCTCTCTCTCTCTCTCTCTCTCTCTCTCTCTCTCTCTCTCTCTCTCTCTCTCTCTCTTACTTAATTTTCTTCATTCTTTCTTATTTACTTCTCTTTCCCTCCCTTTTCTTCTTTATTTCTATACTTCTCTCTCTCTCTCTCCTTAATTCTTTCCTATTTAATTCTCTTTCCCTCCCTTTTCTTCTTTATTTCTATACTTCTCTCTCTCTCTCTCTCTCTCTCTCTCTCTCTCTCTCTCTCTCTCTCTTTCTCTCTTTCTTTCTTTTTCTCTCATACTCTCTATCTCTCTCAGCCTTTGAGTTATACATCAGTTAGATACCAATTTACCAATGTTGTGTTGGTATTTTTTCCTTGGTCGGGAATGCGCCATCTTGGATTTTATATGCTTTAGTTCAGGCTACCACGCCATCTAGTGGTTGAACTCACTCCCATTTTTTCTCCTTAAAAGAGGGGAAGTTAGCCTTAGATGAGGGGAAAATGGTCTCAGTTTTTGATTATTTTTGGTTGAAAGTGGGGGGAGAGGGGTAAAAAAAAAAAATAGAGAGGAAGGAGGAAGGGAATCGGTGTTAAATAAGAAAGAAAGATTTCACTGTTGGAAGTATGTAAATAGAGAGCGAGAGAAAAGGAATTAGAGTACCAGATAATTAAAAAAAAATAATAATATGTATAAAAGGGCGTGCTACCCTCCAAGCTAACTTTGGCTGGCATACTAAACACTTGTTACGTACTTATTGAATTCTACGTACTTGTTCTAACAATCTAACACATTTCTAGGTTCTGTTGATACTTGAATTCGGTACTTGATACTCATACTACTTATTATAACCTAAGTATATCTAAGTAGGTACTTGATACTCATACTACTTATTATAACCCAAGTATATCTAAGTACTTGATACTCATACTACTTATTATAACCTAAGTATATATCTAAGTACCATCATAGTTTTCAATAATGTTACCACGTAACACCTCCTCAGCCTACCTCAAGATGTTACATCTTATACCTACTTACCCAAATACCTGCCTACCCACCCACAATTACTCCACCACAGGTATAGGTACCTACTTCTAAGAAAGGCTCTCTTGAGACTCATTCTCCCCCTCTTTTCCCCCTTTCTCTCTCTCTCTCTCTCTCTCTCTCTCTCTCTCTCTGTCTTTCTCTTTCTCTCTCATTCTTTTCCAAGTACTGTTATTATATTGTCTTCAAGAACACTCCTGAGAGAGATAGAGACAGAGAAAGAAAGTGGAGGACAAAGATTGAATTCTACGTACTTGTTCTAACAATCTAACACATTTCTAGGTTCTGTTGATATTTGAATTAAGTTCTTGATACTCATACTACTTATTATAACCTAAGTATATCTAAGTACTTGATACTCATACTACTTATTATAACCTAAGTATATATCTAAGTACCATCATAGCTTTTCAGTAATGTTACCACGTAACACCTCCTCAGCCTACCCCAAGATGTTACATCTTATACCTACTTACCCAAATACTTACCTATACCTACCAACCTAACTACCCCACCACAAGTAGCTATACCTACCTTCTAAGAAAGGATCTCTTGAGACTCATTCTCCCCCTCTTTCCTCTCCCCCCCCCTCTCTCTCTCTCTCTCTCTCTCTCTCTCTCTCTCTCTCTCTCTCTCTCTCTGTGTGTGTGTGTGTGTGTGGCTTTCTCTTTCATTCTTTTCCAAGTACTGTTATTATATTGTCTTCAAGAACACTCCTGAGAGAGATAGAGACAGAGAAAGAAAGTGGAGGACAAAGAAAATTTACCTTTATTTCCGATTTAGATTTAAATCTCTCGGTAGGTATCTACCTACATAGAAGTTGGTAAGAAAATAGGTATCCGTATTTCCTCATTTTTAGATGGTTTTACCTACTTAACTTGAGATCTCTGTTTGTAATTTGTTTGTTTGGGTCAAATCTTGTACCTAAAATTTGGGCCACTTCCACACTGGTCCGATTGTTTCGCTCTACATTTAAAACTCAACTAAATGGGTAGCTATACATATAGGCGGCGCTATTCAATAATCAATTAGATGTTCAGAATTAAATTGAATTTTTCAATAGTAATTTTATTACGAATCTAGATATTTTCAAAATTCATACTGAAAAACATTCACCCATTGAATTTCGTTGATTTCCAGTACTGATTAATAAAGAAGTGAGGGGAGAGAGAGAGATGAATAATGACATAAGTGAGAAAGTGAAAGACCCGAAAAAAAAGAGAAGACAAGAGACATAAAGTACGTAAACATTGCGAAAAGTGTAAAAGGAGAAGAGGGGAAGGGAGAGGGGAAGGATTAAAACTGGGAAGAAGGAGAAAAAGGGGAGGTGAAAAAGGGGGAGAGGGAGAAAGCGCCAAGTGTAATAAAACTTTAAAGAATCCTCGAAGGAGAAACATACAAGAGAATGAAGAGGAAGAGGAGGAAAACGAGGAGGAGGAGAAGAAGAAGAAGGAGGAGGAGGAGAAGAAGAAGAGGGAGGAGGAGAAGAAGAAGAAGAAAAAGAAGAAGGAGGAGGAGGAGAAGAAGAAGGAGGAGAAGAAGAAAAAGAAGGAGGAGGAGGAGAAGAAGAAGAGGAGAGGGAAGAAAAATGAAGTGCACTTACAACAAGATCTACCGGTAATGAGAGAAAATGGGTAGGAGAAGAGGAAATAAATTAGGAGAGGGGGAAAAGTAGAAAACGGAGAAGGAGAGAAAAGAGGAGATATAAGATATCAGAAAATAGGAGAGTAAGGAGTAAGAAGGAAGAATAAAGCGAGGGAGGAAAGAAAAAGAGAGGAGAAGAAGGAAAAACGAAAAATGTGAGAAAGTAGAGAAAAGATAAGAATGAAGGGATAGGGAAAGAGAAATAACAAGGGAAAAGAGAAAAGAACGGAACAGAGTAAAAAGAAGAAGGAGCCGTAGGAATGTGAAGAAAAGAATGATGGACTTGGAAAACGAAGGAGAAAGAGGAGTAATAAAAGAGGGATAAAGAATGGGAAAAGGGAGAGAGGGGAAGAATGAGAAAAAAGAAGAAGAGAAAGAGGGGGGAAAAGGGAGAAAGTTATATTCGACTTAGGGACAATAGATTTCGGCGCATTTTGACAATACACAGAAAATACACTTACATTTTTGGTGGTTGTAAAATTTATGGCCTTCTCTCTCTCTCTCTCTCTCTCTCTCTCTCTCTCTCTCTCTCTCTCTCTCTCTCTCCTTCTCAATGAAAGTTACGTACCTACCCCAAACCGAGGAATAATAATAATAAATAAACTCTGTGCGGAAGAGAAGAAGAAAATATTCAATTGAAAATCTATGAAATGGAAAGCTATTGTTCTAAAGGAGAAGAGATATCTATTCAGGCTGCCAAATAAAAGAAAAGAGAATTATTAATCAAATTTCAAAGTTATAATGAAATTTCGATAGGGATGGGTGGGGTGATTTTCAGTTCGGGGTAAGTTAGGAAGCTACAAGGGAAACCGATTTATAATTGAACTTTTTTAGAGGGGACCTAACTGACGTACGTAGGTATGCTAAACCTGATCCTCAGTTTGAGATAGGCTATTCCTCAATTTGATTTATGTAGGTATGCTAAAGTATGTAGGTGTGTGTGCTGCCAAATTCAATTCCCCCGCCGAGAATCGAACCCGTGACCTAGCACTTAAAAAGGCGAACGTGCTACCCACCAAGCTAACTTTGGCTGGCATACTAAACACTCGTTACCTACTTATTGAATTCTACGTACTTGTTCTAACGATCTAATACATTTCTAGGTTCTGTTGATACTTGAATTCGTTACTTGATACTCATACTACTTATTATAACCTAAGTATGTATATCTAAGTACTTGATACTCATACTACTTATTATTAGGCTTGCCAAATATCCAAAATGTCGATTCAGGACGCGAATCCGCGAACATAATTGCCAAATCCGCGAACAAAATCGCCAAATCCGCGAGGAGGAGAAGAAAAAGGATGTGAGGAGGAGTAGAAAAAGAAGAGCATGGAGTAGAACGAGAAGTATGTGATGAGAGAAAAGAAGCAGAAGAAGAAAGAGGAAGAGGAGGAACAGAAGAAGGATGTGAGTAGGAGAAAGCAGAGAAAAGAAGAGGGGAGAACGAGAGGACGAGAAGGAGAAAGGAGAATAGAAGAGAAGAAGGAGAAAGAAGGAAGGAAGAGGAGAGGAAAAGTAGGACATGAAAGGGCAAGGGACGAGGAAGAAAAGGAAACTGAGGGGAGAAGAAGGAGGAGGAGAACTGAAAGGGAGGAAGAGAGGTGTAGGAGAGGAGAAAAGGAGGAGAGAGAGAGGAAAAGAAAGAGAGAGAGAGGAAAAGAAAGAAAGAGAGAGAGGAAAAGAAAGAGAGAGAGAGAGAGGAAAAGAAAAAAAGAAAGAGAGAGGGATGAGAAGGGAAGGGTATTAGGGCTTCAAAGGCTTTTTAGTATTAACAAATGCCGTTTTGAATATGAATTGGCCACTCTATGTTTTCTGTATATTTTTCACTGTACCTAGGTACCCATACATATTTCGATCTAGGCCGGGCCTTACCACAGAGTGAGAATAAAATCTGATGGCCGGGCTTACCACAGAGTGAGAATAAAATCTGATGGCCGGGCCTAGTTATAGCTTGGAGGTTATCCTCTGCCTTGTAAGCGCTAGGTCGCGGGTTCGATTCATGCCCGCGGCGGATTTTATCTAAAACAGATAAGATTTGTTCTCGGAACGGCTGACTTTCTCCTATCCCATCCTTCGTCTTTAATCGATTTCGGGACGATAATAAGACCTTAGCAGTTTCAGTTCCCTCTATCAAACCTCTTGAAAAAAGCTGATGAAAAAAAAAAAATAAATAATAAAAAAAAAAAAAAACCTTAGCAGTTTCAGTTCCCTCTATCAAACCTCTTGAAATGAAGCTGATGGGTAAAAAAATCAATATAATTTAGGTAAGTAGGTACCTACTTAGCTCGTAAGTAAAACATCCATTGGTAAAACCCGACTTTAGAAAGAGAGGGAGAGAGATAAAGGGATTGACAAAGATGGAGGGAAATAAAAACAAAGATGGAACGAGAGAGAGAGGAGAGAGAGAGGAAGAACGAGAGAGAAAGAGAGAGAGAGAAAGATACGGTACAATGAATCCACAACAAAGACTTGAAAGAGAGAGAAAAAAGATGGTCGGAAGAAAGAGAAGGAAAGAGGATTGCCGCATGGGATGAAGAGAGATAGATTTATTTTCGTTGTTAATGGTTTTTTTCAAAAGGACAGAAAATAAAAAGGAAAAAGGATAGAGAAGGAGAGAGAGAGGGGGAGAGAAAGGGAGAGAGAGGGAGAAAAGAGAGAGAGAAGGAGAAAAGAGAGAGAGAGGGAGAAAAGAAAGAGAGAGAAGGAGAAAAGAGAGAGAGGGAGAAAAGAGAGAGAGAGAGGGAGAAAAGAGAGAGAGAGAGAGAGAGAGAGAACAATACATAGAAAAAAGTAAGAGAGAGAAAGGATAAAGCTATTATAGGAAATGTCATTATTTTTTTTCTATTAGATTTGATTTTTAATTGAAAATGAAGATGTAGGTATAAGTGGAATGAAGCTTATTGCTCTTCTAGTGGACAAAGTGAATCAGTGGACCTTTTACCTTTGAGATCAAATAGGTGTGAAAGCCCCTCAAAATAAACTAGTGGCTTTCAGTAGTAAAACCCACTCAGAATAAAAGCCCCTCAAAATAAACTAGTGGCTTTCAGTAGTAAAACCCACTCAGAATAAACTAGTGGCTCAGTAGTAAAACCCACTCAGAATAAACTAGTGGCTCAGTAGTAAAACCCACTTGAAGCCCCTCAAAATAAACTAGTGGCTCAGTAGTAAAACCCACTCAGAATAAAAGCCCCTCAAAATAAACTAGTGGCTTTCAGTAGTAAAACCCACTCAGAATAAACTAGTGGCTCAGTAGTAAAACCCACTCAGAATAAACTAGTGGCTCAGTAGTAAAACCCACTCAGAATAAAAAAAGCAAAGTAAAAAGAAGGATGGAAAAAAGCAAAGTAAAAAGAAGGATGGAAAAAAGCAAAGTAAAAAGAAGGATGGAAAAAAGCAAAGTAAAAAGAAGGATGGAAAAAAGCAAAGTAAAAAGAAGGATGGAAAAAAAGCCAAGTAAAAAGAAGGATGGAAAAAGCAAAGTAAAAAGAAGAGTGAAAATAATTAGAATGAGAGAGCTTTTTTTCGAAAGAAAAGGACAGTGAAAAAATGGAGAAAGAGCCAGGGAGGGAAAGGCAGAGAGAGAGAGAGGGAGAAAGAAAGAGATTTATGTAGATGGATAGAAAGCGAGAGAGATAACTTGTTTCCTTTGTCCAACCTCTATTTTTAAGCAAAATTAGAATGTAAAATACTAAAAAAAAAAAAAAAATCTCTTGAAAATTCGGGTCATACGAAATTAATACAGTACTTTAAATCTGAAAAGCCAACTTCCCCTTTTAAACGCCTCTCTTCCTCTCCTTCTCCTCTTCCTCTCTTCCCCTCCTTTTCCCTTCCCCTCTTTCTCCCCCCTCCAATTCCCCCTCCTCCAGAGTCTTCCACATGAAATAAAAAGTAAACAAAGTGAATTAAAACAGAGAGCCCTCTCCCGACATGACCTGAATTTTGAACAGGCCTTTGTAAAAAGGAGGAGGACGTGGAGGAGAAGGAAGAAGAAGAAGGATGTGAGGAGAGAGAGGAAGAAGAAGGAGGAGAAGAAAAAGGATGTGAGGAGGAGTAGAAAAAGAAGAGTATGGAGTAGAACGAGAAGTATGTGAGGAGAGAAAAGAAGCAGAAGAAGAAAGAAGAAGAGGAGGAAAAGAAGAAGGATGTGAGTAGGAGAAAGCAGAGAAAAGAAAAGGGGAGAACGAGAGGACGAGAAGGAGAAAGAAGAATAGAAGAGAAGAAGGAGACATAAGGAAGGAAGAGGAGAGGAAAAGTAGGACATGAAAGGGCAAGGGACAAGGAAGAAAAGGAAACTGAGGGGAGAAGAAGGAGGAGGAGGAGAACTGAAAAGGAGGAGAGAGAGAGAGAGAAAAAGAAAGAGAGAGAGAGATGAAAAGAAAGAGAGAAAGAGAGAGAGAGGGATGAGAAGGGAAGGGTATTAAGGGGGAGGGCGGGCAACCTGGCCCCCTTCCCCCACCTAAATCCGGCCCTGTTCTCTTTGGCCTACATTCATTCTATACCTAACGTACATACACAGAATTAGGTACCTATATAGTTTCGTTTTGGCCTATTCTCATAGGCTGTTCAGCCTTTGCCTACTATAACTCATTAGTTTGGCCTTTGAAAATTCTTTGCCCATTGGGTACCGTCATTGAATTATCTATCCCCGTTAATCATTAGAGTTAGGTGTGGTTCATTTAGATTCCCTGTGGATCTTTTACCTCATACAGCATACATTTTACATACAGCATACATTTTACACAGAATATCAAACTACATTTTACATCATTCTCAAAGGCCCTACGTAGACCAAGCATTTCATTAAAGGATATATGTAAAAAAAAAAATCTAGATAGGTACCTATATGTATACATACTTCATTCGAAAAGGCCCTACGTCACCCCAGGGATTAAAGGATTAGAAGTACATAAATCAACTACATTAGGTAATAGATCAGTTGCACTTACTTGGGTGATGTTTCAAAGTCATAGAGCAGGAAAAATTAATGAGGACCAACTGATTTTTTCTTTTTCTTCTACGACTTCTAGATACCGAGATAAATCGATTTAAAAAATACCGGTAAATTGTGAAGTTTGACGTCACGGCATACCGTTTCTGCGCATTTTGACGTGAAATCTGACGTCACTACTCTTTGATTTTTTTCATTAGAACGGCAATTGAAAATTGAATTTTCGACCTTTTAAAGTTACTTTTTGCTTCGTTTGTTTGTGCGCAAGCGTTTCTGCGCATTTGGACGTGAAATCTGACGTCACTACTCTTTGATTTTTTTCATTAGAACGGCAATTGAAAATTGAATTTTCGACCTTTTAAAGTTACTTTTTCGGAGTTTTGATCTCGGATTTGGATTTTTCACAACTTTTTACGTAGGAATCGAGCTTTTATAATATTTTTCCAATTGCAACTCCTCCATTTAAAAAACATTTAAAGAATTTTCCTTTGTGAGTAATCAACTATCACTAATCATAGGCAGTACCTACCTAATACCTATTCATACAGGGGCTTCATTTCTCCTTGTGAGGGCCTACAAATATACGATGTACACCACAAAATAAGTGTGTGTGGTTTGATCTTTTTAAAAGTTATAATAATTATGTACAAACTTGTGATTTTGTAGGTTACATACTTCGTAGGAATCTACGTCACAAGTTCACACTCAAAAAGCCCACTCTGGGGCTTAGCTGTAAGGGCAAATAGCCTCAAAAGATGGGGTTAACTGGTACGAATCTAGGCATCTACTTGTAGGTACTTGTGTATACAATACTTCCATATACACATTTTGTACCGAATACCTAAAACCTTGTTCAGACTGAGGGAGTAAAGGGACTTTTCAGTCTCCTTTTGGCAGTATAAACAGGGTATATTCTATTCTATTCTATTCTATTCTATTCTATTCTATTCTATTCTACTTCCTTATGTTCGCAGGTACCTCATCTCAACCCTGTGCGGGCCCCCGTGCGATTGTCCCGAATACATAGTCACCATCCTGTTCTGGATTGGCTACTTCAATTCGGTCCTCAACCCCCTCATGTATGCGTACTTCAACCGGGACTTCCGGGAAGCGTTCAAGAACACCCTGAGCTTCGTGTTCCCCTGGTGTTTTTCCTGTTTCAAGAACGCCCATACGCTTAGCTATGTATAGTTTTGTTGAAATTGTATACCCGAAAAACGCTCGAAAATACCCGAAAACTTCCAGAATTCGGCCTTTTATGGGAAGAATTGATGTCGATATACGAATCTATGTGTTATTTAGTTACCCTCATGTTTTTCCTGTTTCAAGAACGCCCATACGCTTAGCTATGTATAGTTTTGTTGAAATTGTACCCGAAAAACGCTCGAAAATACCCGAAAACTTCCAGAATTCGGACTTTTATGGGAAATGGGAAGAATTGATGTTGATATACGAATCTGTGTTATTTATTTACCCTCATGTTTTTCCTGTTTCAAGAACGCCCATACGCTTAGCTAATATGTATAGTTTTGTTGAAATTGTACCCGAAAAATTACGGAAAATGGGTTTTTTATCGGGAGAAATGATGTTGATCTCCGAATCTTGTTTTTCCTGTTTCAAAAACGCCCATACTCTTAGCTATGTAGGTACCTATAGTTTTGTGATTTTTATCGGAGGAATGGAACTGAAAACCAGAGAAGATCTAAGAATCTTTTTGGTCCCCTGGTGTTTCAAAAATGATCGAGTGACTGACAAAAAACGTATTTTTATTTATGTATTCACTAAAGCTATACTGATTCCAAGAACGAATATCATTTGTTTAGCATAAAGTTCTCTCCGGGTGGGAATCAAACCCGCGACCTAGCGCTTACAATTCAGACGGACGATCTTTCAAGCTAACTACAAACTAGAAAAATCTCACCACACGACACTACAATGATTTGAATACATTGGTCCATTTAATTTTTATTTATTTATTCACTAAAGCTATACTGATTCCATGCAAGAACGAACATCATTTGTTTAGCATAAAGTTCTCTCCGGGTGGGAATGAAACCCGCGACCTAGCGCTTACGATTCAGACGGACGATCTTTCAAGCTAACTACAAACTAGAAAAATCTCACCACACGACACTACAATGATTTGAATACATTGGTCCATTTTAGGCTATTATATGATAAATCTCACAGTAAAATACTGCTCCAATTTACTATTAAACAGTAATAGTGACCTATTGTAGCTACAGTAATAATAGTGTCATAGTCATCCAATAGCTATTGAACAGTACTATTGATCTAATGATTATAGGTGGCCATTTATAGTATTTATAGGGATTATATGGGTATTATAGAATATAGGTATACCTACTATACTATAGATATAGAATATACCTACGTACTAAATCACACAACAACACTACACACCCATGTCATAAAACACATCGGAAGCTCGGATAATTTCGATAATAGCGCAATGCTTCCTCTAAAGTGTCATAGTCATCCAATAGCTATTGAACAGTACTATTGATCTAATGATTGTAGGTGGCCATTTATAGTACTTATAGGGATTATATGGGTATTATAAAATATAGGTATATAGATACCTACTATATACTATAGATATAGAATATACGTAGTAAATCACACAACAACACTACACACCCATGTCATAAAACACATCGGAAGCTCGGATAATTTCGATAATAGCGCAATGCTTCCTCTAAAACTTCCGGAAATCTGGGGGCAGGACTGCCTGTTATACGTATGTAATATGTATGTAGGTAACTAGTATCTACCTACCTACCTAACCATTCAGACCTAATCAACACACACATACACACACCTTACGATGACCTAGACCAGGGGTTTCCAACTAGCGGCCCGCGGGCCACATGTGGCCTGCCAGACTATTTCTGTGGCCCGCGAAGCTTTTTGGGATTTGTACAAACTTACCAGTGTAGTTATCACTGAGTCCTGGAAACTGACCCCCTTTAGCGTTCAGCTACAATTAGGAGAATACTTTTTGAAAATTTTCTGAAATTTGGGGGGGGGCTCCCCTATTTACACATGTGGCCCGCGAAGTACCCCCCAATGGAGCATGTGGCCCGCATACACATGGAAGTTGGAAACCCCTGACCTAGACCTAGGCACTCATTTTTCCGCCAGCCTAGTTACTTAGTCAGCTTGGTTGATAGTGCGTCTGCCTTGGAAGCGCTAGGCCGCGGGTTTGATTCCCGCTTGAGGCGGATTTTACGGATAATGTTCGTTCTCGGAACGGTGGCTTCTCCTAACCTGTCTTTATTCACTCTTCGATTTCGGGACGACAAAACCTTAGGCGTTACAGTTCCCTCTATCAAACCTCTTGGAAAAAAAACTCATTTTCCTTCAGTTCAACATGGAAAATTTATTTTATTTATTCAATTTAGGTCATATGTGCTCGAAAAGAACTGCAGGAGTGCATCGGAAACCAGCGTTGGAATACAGTGCTTCCCCTACACCGAAAACAATCAATAGATTAAGGAAGTAACCTCTATGTAAACTGATCAGTGATCACTGATCAGATGTCAGTCGATCATCCTTGTTTGATAATTTGATAGATAAAATAAATGATCTGTGGTAGGTAAGTAGGTAGCTAACTTATGACTAAATAGGTTTTATATCTTTTCTAAGTTTTATTATTATCTTTACAGGTTTGATAGATCTCTCTAATTGTTTATTTATTTTATTGGTAGGTAATGGGTCTGATCTCTGATGTTGAGGTTTGATAGAGGGAACCGTAACAAAGGACGTCTTATCGTCCGGAATCGAAGAGAGAGGATAGGATAGCAGAAAGCCAGCCGTTCCGAGAACGATCCTTATACGCTCAGGATAAAATCCGAACGAACCTTATCTGCTTTCGCCCTGGGCTGGAATCAAATCCGCGACCTAACGCTTACAAATTAGATGCTAACTAAGTTGGCAAAATAAAAGTTTAATGAATGAAAACTGTTAATGAACTTTTAATAATTAATCAGCCAACCACGCAATTTTACGTCCGTTTATTGCCAATTTTACGTCATCGCTCAAACGGTCCATTCAACAGGGTTCAAGGGGAATAATGAGTACTAAATAATTAAATATCTACCTAACTCATACTCAAGTAACTTAAGTTCTGAACATTTGCCAACCACTTGTAACATGCGTAGACGTAGTCAGAACACGCATTTAAATCAGTAGTACTTTATAATATCGAGACTTAGTAAACGATACTGCCTACTAACCACATCATTTTATAGTAATTAAATACAGGGAATTTAACTAAAAAAGCCGCCTACATAGTTGGAATTTAGCTATAAAAAAGCAGCCTTGTTAGCTCGGAGGGTGGCGCGCCTGTCTTGTGCGCGTCATCGAGTCAGGTCGCGGCGTGAGCTTCAACCTAAAAGAATAAAGTTCGTTCTAGGAACGGGTGGCACTGGCTGGCTCCGATCCTGTCCTTAAATCCCGATTTCCTCGATCAAATCTCTCTCTCTCTCTCTCTCCCTCTCTCTCTCTCTCTCCCTCTCTCCCTCTCGCTCTCTCTCTCAAAAAAAAAATGGTTGAATAAATGATGGAAAAAATGGTAAAAAATGGCAGTAGGCAGTATTCTTTCTTGAACAACGATAAGTATCTATCTACATACCTATACCAACTTACAAATAACCTACACTGCAAGTACTATACCTACTACAATATTACACAGGTAATAGTAATACATTTATAATAGTTAGCTGATTATAAATCGCTGATACCATTACTATGAGTATTTATGTGTTCCTTACCATTAATTTATGCGTTTCTTAATCTACGGAAACTTTTGGTCTTAGCCCTTGAATGTAATGAAAAGTACTTCCGCACTTCCCCAATAGTATATCACAAAGCTCCTGAATTAACCTCGTGCTGGTCTAGGGTTAACACGTTCACTTCGGTGGGTTACAGCACGTTCACACTGAACGAATTTTTCTTGCTCCGAAGTTATGGTTTTTCCGAATTTTTCTTCGTTGGCAATGTGAACACAATAATTTCTTTGTAGACTCTTCACGAAAAAAAACTTTATCCTAAACAGAGACCTAAGGTTCGTTCTCGGAACGGCTGGCTTTCTCCTTTCTTGTCCTTTTTTTTTTTTTTCTTTTGGGACGATAGGACCTTTGTTGTTAAAGTTTCTTCTCTTAAAACCTTTTAAAAATACTTTTTCACAGTTTTGACTACATGCAGATTGGGATTTTTCACAACATTTTAGAATTCGTTGTAAGTAGGTAAGTTGCACTTTTTTTAAGACTTTAATGGCGGGACTCTCACACTATGAGCTCTTCCACCCATAATGGAGGAGTTGCAATTGAAAAAATATTATTAATAAAAGGTCGATTCCTATATACGTAAAAAGTTGTGAAAAATCCAAATCTGAGGTCAAAACTCCGAAAAAGTAACTGTCCCCTCTAACTCTAATAAAGCCAGCCTCGTTAGCTTGAAGGGTAGCGCGTCTGCCTTGTATGCGCTAGGTTGCAGATTCGATTTCCGTCCAGGGCGAATTAAATATCAAGTCTGAGGGGTTTTCCCCTGAATAAATCAATAATTACCTATTTACCTACGGTGTTAACTAAAAGGAAGCGCGCCTTCCTTCTTTTTTACGGGTCGACGTTTATAAACAGGTAAGGTTCGTTCTCGGAACGGCTGGCTTTCTCCTTTCTCTTCGACTTCGGGACGATAAGACCTTAGTAGTTACAGTTCCCTCTAACAAACCTCTCCAAATAAATAATAAAAAAAAATAACTACCATGAATAATAATAAATAAATTATATCAAGGACTATTATTTTCATAAGGCGGTCTCTTCTTGATCTCTTGTGTGCCGCCTCCATTTTAGTTAAGGACTATTGCACTGTCAAGGACTAATCCTGACTCTTTTAGATCTTTTTGGTTGGCTGATTATTTGGTTCTGAAGATGATCTTGAATCGCTCGTGGGAGTATTGTATGCAAATGACTTCTCACATAAATCGCATTGTCATGTACCCTAAGTATCTGATTTGAGCAGAATCAGAACAAAAGAATCAAGTGATCATGTATAGGTACATAGTATCTTTTAAGATAGAAACAAAGGAGTCCCTGAAATCTCCACCAAATTGCCGTTCTAATGAAAAAGTTCAAAGAGTTGTGACGTCAGATTTTACGTCAAAATGCGCAGAAACTCTTGCGCACAAACAAACGAAGCGGGAGTCATGAATTATGACGTCATTGTCTACGGGAGCGTATGCTGTGACGTCAAACTTCACGATTTACCGGTATTTTTTTAATGGCTTTATCTCGGTATCTAGAAGTCGTAGAAGAAAAAGAAAAATTCCGTTGGTCCTCATTTTTCCTGCTCTGTGACTTTGAAACATCACCCAAGTAAACGCAACTGATCTATTCTGTGTTTTATTCGTACTCTGAGTACAAAGACGAAGGTTTTCCTCTATCCGCGGAACTCACCGTGCTATGGATTGAATAAGTTATTATCGCTACCATTCATTAGACCTCTAAATCTTAGATGAATCCAATAGATATACCTATAGGCTATAGGTATGTAGATTTGTAGAAAATGAGTTTTCCCTTTTCCATTATAATAGCAAAATTATTACCATACTTACATAGGGAAATGCCACTATCCGATTTTATAATACTAGGGTAAGTGTACCATTTATTCGCCCACCTAAAAACGTACCATTTATTGGCCCACCTGTACCATACGCCACATAAGT
>NW_007379455.1:0-1184 GCF_000475195.1 Diaphorina citri
GAAATTAAAATTGTTGTTCTTAAAGAAAGAACGGAATACAGTGTTTCCAGAATATCTACACAAAATATAAACAGAATCCAACAACTGGTAACATTTCCCTGATCCTAACCCCTATTTGTAAACAGAGATCAGGGGATTCCGTACTTTCTTGAAAACAACTGAGTATAACATATGAGTAGTACAAGATCACTTGGTATAATTTGTGAGAACTCCTTCGTACGAATCATGTTTGCATCATTTTGTCCAGCTGCGAGTAAAAGACCAAAGTAAGTGTAAAACTCTCTCTCAGTTACCTTGGCCCACGTCTTCTTCTCCCAATGACTGACATTGAAATTGCGGACCTTCTCCTTAACTCTTCACCTAAGGCCCACTCCGAGGCTTAGGTGTAGGGGCAAACAGCCCTAAAGGATGGGTTAATCTTCTACAAATCCCCTACCCAAACATGGCTAGGACGTGAAACTGACTGGAAGGTGATTTAAATCGCACAACACTTTCTCAATTTCGCTTCGAACTGTTGATCAGGTACTTGCAACAATGGGTGAGCAAACATTTTCGCCCCGAGGCGGATTTCGAACCCGGACTCCCGGCTCTGTGGTCCGGGGAAATCTCCCGCGTGTAGACGTCAAACCCGTACTGACCTTCCTCCGGGAAGTTGATGATGAATGATACGATATCTATGAAACGAAATGAGGGTAAAGTTAGGGCCATTTCCACTTGTCGTTCGGAAAAAAAGAAGGAGGAGAAAAAAAGTAAAAAATCGTGTCGCGTATAGTGGGAACACTCTCATTTAAATTACATTGCCTACAAGGACATTTTGTGTGGTCGGAAAAAAATCGTGTCGGGTGTAGTGGGAACCACTCTCGTTTAAATTACATGGGCTTGCCTACAAGGACATTTTGTGTTGGTCGGAAAAAAATCGTGTCGTGTGTAGTGGGAACACTCTCATTTACATATCAAACAAAAAAATCAAATTTCAAATTCTTTGTGGTAAAGCAGAGCCATTTCACAACTTAACTGGATATATCAAGCCATTACTAAGGGCCTCCTTTGTAACCAATTCCCATATTCTAATAACTCTTTACACTGGTCTCGACTCGATTAAAGTAGCTACTCAATGCCCTTACGAGGCCCTGAAGTACAGCCCCCGAACTGCCAAACACAGAGTTCCGAAAAAACTTCAAACG